>NC_133621.1:295328112-295628112 GCF_048593235.1 Sminthopsis crassicaudata
GCATGATAATTGTGGAAATATGTGTAGAAAATTCATACACGTTTAATATATATTGACTTACTTGCAATCTAAGGGAGGGGATGGGGGGAAAGAAAGAAGAAAAAAATTGGAACACAAAGTTTTGCAAGGGTTTATGTTGAAAACTATATGCATTGCATGTGCTTTGAAAGTTAAAAAAAAAGATATCTATCTGATAGATATAGGAAAAGAAATTTCAGATCATTGAAATTTCAAGGAGACAGCTTATGTTGGGATGTTCCAACTCAACAGTCAGGAGTAAGACTTAACTCCAGCACTGGATCTCTGCCCATAATCTCATCCTGCTTCCCCAAATATAATATAGAAATATTACTGTTTATGAAGAGAGTTTTCTTTTAATAATTTGTAAAGTACTAAATAAATGTGAACTATTTAAATTCCCAATATTAAAACATATGAATTGGATGTTTAGGAAAGGCAAATGAAACCTTCTTCCATCACCCAAAGGCCACACACCAAGGCTATATTATTTGGTTGAAGGCTGAATGGTATCTTCCCCTGATATCACTCAGATAACTAGGCTATTCTTGTTATTTTTATTTGTTTGCTCCAAGGAAACCATGTGTGACCATATCTTTCATCTGTGCAGATCACTCCATAAACATTCTGGAATGATGCTTGTCTATTAGACTGGAAACTTTGTAAGGGAAGGAGGTCTTTTACCTTTGTCTTTGCATCTCCAACATGGGGCTGGTACACTGTAAATGCCTAATAGAAGTCTGTTGATGAACTGATGGATTTCCTATAAAAGACCTACCCTAGGAAGACTAGATGTCTTCCTTTTGTTTGTAATTCTATATTTTTAACTATAATTCTATAGCGTTATATAATTCTATACATCCCTCTCATCACATGATTGACTCATCTCCTTTACCAGTCCTACACATTCTGAAGGATGTCTTTAATGCCATTTCTTGCATGCAAATTGTCTTAAGCAAGAAGCTACAGACCGATCACATGAAACCAGTGGCCCTTTTCACAAATGCTGAGAACAGTGGGTGGGCAGAAGGAGGACACTCAGTGGTTTGCCAGGTTTGGATGCAGAGCCAAAATCAGGAAACAAGTATGCAACTTGTTTCCTTCTCTAGATCTATCCATCCCTACAGGTCTGCTCAGTCCCAAAAAATGGAGCTGAGCTCACTGAGCATCTTTCTAGGAAAAATAATAATGGAGCCAGGGTAAAATAGAAGAGAGAAGTCTATAGTCACCTTTGTTTTAACAGTGAGCCAAGGATCACAGATTGCAGCTCCTTATCAGGATGCACAGCAGTTCAACACCAATGTTTGAAACACTGCACTCCATTAATTCACAAGAAACCTTCATGTAAATCACATTATCCAGCACAGTAATTGGTGCTTCAATATTCCCTATTTTTCAATTATTCTCTTTTCCTGACAGTTCTTTTCAGAAGAATTTACCTCTATCCTAATAGGGAGATGGGGGAGTTTTCAAAGTACGTTCAAAAGCTAACAATTCCCCTGACTTGTTGTGCTACCAGTTCTCAAGTTTAGGCAGTTGGACATCAATCTCATTCAGGTTGGGAAAGTAGGAAGTCAATATCTTAAAAACAGAACAACCAGGACACTAAGAGTGTCAGAAAGGTTAGAGGGCAAAAGTCAAACCCAGCTATGTAGAACATCAGAAAGTCTCCAAATTCAGTGTTCAAAAGAAATGAGTTGACTATCTACTCAATAACTTACCAGTTGCATATGACCATTGGCCAACTTCTGAATCTCTCTGAGTCTCAGGTACCTCATTTAAAATGTCCAGGTAAGTATATGTGCAAGATTATGGAATCAAAAAAAAAAATAAACACATGCAATCACTCTGTCAATCAATCAATCAGCAAGCACTTATTAAGCACCTACTATGTGTCAAACATTGCTCTGAGTTCTGAAGGCGCAAAGACAAACAGGAAACAGTTCCTGATCACAAGAAACTTAATTCCAACATCTATAAGTATAGGCAGAATATGGTTGAAATGTGAATAGAAGGTAGTTTGGAAAGAGAAGATGTCAGTCATAAAAGCTTCATAAGTAGTGGGAGCTATTAAATGAGAGGTCAGGCTCTTTTCAGGTCACTGCCACAACATCTCTGCCATCTATGGGCCCCACCTCATCCTCCCTGTCTTAGTACAGACCCTATTACTACTCAACTAAACTATTGAAATAACTTTTTTAATAATTCATCCTTCTTATCCCCTTTCCTATGTGAAACACATACTAGGTGCTTAATAGATGCTTGCTGATTGACTGACAGTGATTTCATGTGTTTATTTCTTTTGATTCCATAATCCTGCACATATACTTACCCCCACGTTTTAGATGAGGTACCTGAGACTCAGATTAAGAGATTGGCCAAAGGTCAGATGCTTTATGCTACCATTATAGTGAGTATTTTTTGTCCTGGACTGATATTTTCATTGGTATATGGAATTCCAATACCAACAACATATCAGGATCTGTTCTGAGTTGCCTGGGGGGCAATGAGATGCCTGCCATGGTACAGCTAATATGGATCAGAAATGGAACGGGAGCTCAGGTTTTATTGCGTCAGTAAACCTTTATCCACTACATCGTGATACCTCTCAGTAATCATTTGTACACACAGATTTGGCCAGGACATTTCACTGCTAAAAAACCAAAGCAAACCACTTTAGTGTCTCTAGTACCTGATGAACAAAATTCAAGTGTCGAGGGGAATTTGCCTGGCATTCAAGATGCTCTAAAATCTGGTGGCCTTCAGTTCAATCCATCTGGCCTTGTATAATATGAGTGCCTTTTACACTCCGACTAAAGTGGACTCCTCAGGCCCTCGAGCATGGCCAGCTTTCCTTCAGCCCAAACCTTTGCTCACATGTTTCTCTGTGTCTCTATGTCTGGGCGGGTTTCCTTTCCAAGTTTTACTTGTTGACCGCTTAACCAGCCTTTAAAAGCCCAATTGAAAAGCCTTCTTTTTCAGGAAAGCCTCCCTGTGTCCCCCATCATTTGTCAGTATCTTTATCCAGATAGTTCTCTGCATCAGGGCTTCACTATTTCTTTTATCCTACTGGAAGACAGGTTCTATACCTGATGTCAGAAGGACCTGCTTCAAATACTGCCAGGTAATGCTGGTCAATTCATTTAACTACTGTTTGTCTCAGTTGCATCTTGTGTTAAAGGGAGATAATAATAACACTATAATTTAGGGTTGTTAATAGAGATCAAATTAGGTAACATTATAAAGTACTTTGCAAATTTCAAAATGATATATAAATATTATCTCCTCCTCCTCCTTATTTTTTCTTCCCCCAAAGTAATATTTATAGAATGTTTTAATGTTTGCAAAGCACTTCACAATGTTACCTAATTTGACGATGATAATATTTATTATTATTGAATTCCCACCCACTCCTAAAAGCCAAACTAAAATGCCCCCTCTTCTGTGCAACTTACCCTGATTAATCTAATCATCTTCCCCTCTGAAGTCTCACATGTAACTTTGGTCTATACTTCTCAAATGCATTTAAGTGAATATCACAGAATTTCGGAGTCAGAAAGGAACTCGTTTACCAGCTAGGCCATCCCACTCACAAAAAAAAAATCCCTACTACAAAAACTGACAAGTGGTCATCCAGTCTTTGCTTGAAGATCTCAAGCCAACTGAGGTACTTGAATCTAACGGATCTGGGTCATGCCATAAGAAATGTAGAATGAAAGAATTAGAGAAATATGGAAAGAACTACATCAACTGATGCACAGTAAAGTGAGAAGAATCAGAACTTGATGGATTCAGTAATAACATGAAAGGAAATATTCCTAAAAATTTTCCTAACACTGGCCAAAGGTCAACCCAATACTTCCTAAGATTGACTATGAAACACACTTTCCATTCCTTCCCAGAGAAAGGTGATGGATTAGCGGGGGGTATTAGCTTGGGATTCATGATATACATACATATGTAGTGTACATCAAGATACATTTCATCCTAAATGTTATTTGATGCACTTCAAAATATGGTTCTAAGAAGAGGTACCTAGGTTGTATCAGACTTCCCAAGAGGCTCAAAAAGTGTTAAGATCAATTTAACTAAAGGTACAGAAGTGGACATTCTTTCTCACATGTGGCCAAGGCATTATGGGTTTTATGTGACTACATGCAATTCTTACAAGGGAGTGCTGAGGGCAAAGAAGAGAAGAGGGAAACCAGAGGGTAGGGAAATAGTGACAGACATAGAACATAATATCAAGAAAGAACTGTTTGTAACATAGGGAAAGATGGGGAGTCACAAAAAGGGCAAAAAAAATCCATTTCTACCTTACTGTTAACAGATTTGTATATTTTAGCAATTAAAAATATTTCATGTTGCAAAATCCCATAATATTCTGAATGCTTCACTGATCTCAGTGTCTTGAAATGTTTGGGATTATTGATTATTGCTGAATGCATAATAAAAAAAGGAGGGGGGAAGCTTCAAATGAGAAAAAAAAAAAAACTACCATCTACCAAGGCAGTTCATTCCACTTTTGGATAACAATGAAAATTATTAGCAACAATTGTTGTCCTTTTTGTAGGCTTTCTGTAGATTTTTTGGGTTTTATTTTTGTTTTGCTTTTTACCGACATCATCATTTAACTTCAACCTCATTTCAAGCCACCCACTCAACATCTTCATTATACGCTTTTATA
This sequence comes from Sminthopsis crassicaudata, assembly GCF_048593235.1. Lineage (NCBI taxonomy): Eukaryota > Metazoa > Chordata > Mammalia > Dasyuromorphia > Dasyuridae > Sminthopsis > Sminthopsis crassicaudata. Next base: position 295,332,818 of record NC_133621.1, read on the forward strand.
AAAGTGATGCAAATTGAACTAGAGTATCTGGGTGCAGAATAAAGCAGAAAGACGTGTGAAATGGTAAGAAGTCACAATAGACAAAATCTGGCAAAAAAGTGAAGGCTGAGGGACATTAGAGTCAAGGATGATATCAAAATTGAGAATCTGGGCAACTAGAAAATAGGAAAGTTAGAGGAAAGATGGGTCCAACACAGTGGGATGCTAGTAAATGTTTAACAAGTGGCTACCAAAAGCAAACAAATAAATGAAATTGATATTAAGTATGAGTGTGCCCTATTATACTTATTACAATTATCTGTCAGTAGCACATATTCCTACTAGAAGTTGGTCCTATATCTTGTATGAATATTGTGTCTCCCCCTGAGACTTAGCACCGCCAGATTTCTGCAGACAAGCAGAAAAGGTGAATAAATAGTGAGGATTCCATAATTGAAGGATAGATTCTGAGACGGAAAGGACTCTAAGAGCCATGTAGTCCAAACATTTCAGTTTACAGATTGGTTTATCAGCAATTAGAGTCTCTTACATTTTAGGCACCATGTTAGGTACTGGAGATATAAATGCCAAATTGAAATCATCCCTGACTTCAAGGAGATTACATTCTCTCAATGAAGGAACTGAAAAAGAAATGAGGCACAAAAGAAATGATATGATTTTTCCATGGTCACACATGTACAAAGTGGCAGTTAGGATTGGAAACCAAGTCCACTGACAACAGATACAATGTTCTCTGCTCTCCACTTCTACCTCCCACTTCACAGTGGGATATAACCATGGGATCATAGGTCTGAGATAGAAGGGACCTTAAAGGCCATTTAGTTCAGTGTCATTTGACAGATGAGGAAAATGAAGGGTAGGGAAGTAAAGTCACTTGCCCAACATCACACAACCAAAATGCATCAGACCATAGGCTCGTAAAAGGTAAGCTGAAAGAAATTCAAGAGTCATTGGATAAAAGCCTTTCATTTTCTAGATGAGAAAACTGATACCCAGAGGAGTCAAGTTGACTCCCCAAGATAAAGAAAGCAGAGCAGGATCTGTCTCCAGAGGCAGTGCTCTTTCCATGGAGAACACTATTACCTGAGGGCTACAGAAAGGTTCCAGGCATATATGATTGATTAAATGCTGAACATACATGTGTTCAGAAGATGCCTTAGTTGGGATCCTACCTTCCCAGCCAAGTGCCCATGGACATGTTACTGAACCTGTTTAAGGTACAGTTTTGTCAGCTATGGGGGGGAAAGAAGATAACACTTCTTGTAATAACTGCATTTCACAGTAAATTATGAGATATAAGGTATTTTGCAAGCTTTAAAACACCTATAAATAGTAGCCATTTATCTCTACATTACTAGCAGACTTCATGGAGAACAAATGAGAGCAGGAGGGAAGGAGAAAGTCAAAGCAAGGGAGAGGGAGTTGGAAAAGGAGTATGAGAAGAAGAGGAAAATGGAAAAAGGGAGAGAGAAAGAGAGAGAGGAAAAAAGAGAGAGAGAGAGAGAAGAGAGAAGAGAGAGAGAGACAGAGAGAGACAGGAGAGAAAGAGAGAGAGGAGACAGAGAGAGACACAGAGAGAGAGGAGACAGAGAGAGACACAGAGAGAGAGAAAAGAGAGAGAGAGAGAGAGAGAGAGAGAGAGAGAGAGAGAGAGAGAGAGAGAGAGAGAGAGAGAGAATGATCCTTTATGCAGATGTGCAAATTCTTACTGAGATTTCTATTTCACATCTGTGGAGAAATAGAGTATGAGAATAAAAGACCATGGGGAGCAGTGCTTTGGAGACAAGGCATTCAGCTGCTGAACCATGCTATATATCATCATAGAGCTTTTTATGAGGCTATCAACTGCTCGTCACCTCCCCTCCAAATCTGTCCATAACCCTCCTGGGCCCAATTATCTCCAAACTTCTTCTTTTGCATTCAATTTTCTCATTAAATAAGCATGCAGAAATGTGGCTCATTTGGATCTTGATTTTGGCATGTTTTTCACCAACAGAAAGGGCAGATGTCTGCCAGTGGCTTCCTGGTCTTCACTTGAGTTTCCTTGACTAAGAAAAGAGGCAGTCATGGAAGATGGTGAGGGAGGTGGAGAGAAAGCTGGAAGCAAAGAAAATTGGTCTTGGGTTACACTCCTCTACCTTGATGACTGGTTAAATAGACCATTTACCAACCAAAGGTCCTTACAGAAACAGTATTATTGATTTGGAAAGATCATGTGGATTATTTTTTTAAAAAACTTTGCCCACAAGAACACAGGCTCAGATTTGGTAGGGCATCTAAGCTAACCCACTCAAGTCCAATGTTCTCATTTTTAGAGATGATAAAATGGAGCCCCAATGAGAGAAAGTCAAGTTTTCAAGGTAACAAAGGAAGCAGAAAAGAGAGAAGAAAGAAGTAGAAAAGAAAGAAAAGAAGAAAAGCAGAAAAGAGATTCAGGCTCCACTATGGAGCCTTAAGAATGGTAAACTCCTACTTTACTCCTTCCTTCTCCCTCTTCTGTTCCCTTTCTTCCTTATTTAGTACAATGACTTCATTACTGACCTTGCCACCTGCCACTTGGGCTAATTTTTTTAAATACTCCTTACAGCTGAAGTTTCTTTTATTTATTTATTTAGCCCCAACCAATTAAATATACAATACTTGGCACACAATAAGCACTAATATACTTTTTTGCTCATTCATTCATTCATTTGCTAATGTGGACAACTCCTGGTGTGGAAAAGATCTCCACCACACAAATCAACAACTCACCAGTAATTCATAGTCTGTAAAGAAAAACAACCCTGAATAACTTCACAGCATTATTCAATGAAATGGATATCCAAGGCTTGAGAGGACTGAGGTGGAAGAAGGCTACTTATTCATCTCCTGACAGAGCAGTGATGGACTCAGTGCAAAATGAGACATATATCTTTGAACACAATCAATGTGGGGATTAACTATACTTTTTGAATGTGAGGAAGATTTTTGTTTGAAAGGAGGGGCCGTTTTGGGGAAGAGGGAGAGTAATGATAATGACACAAGTAAAAAAAAAAAAAAGAATCAGTGAAGTTTTTTTCTTTAAAAATGCATCAAACAAAACAGAAGGAAGTTTAGAGGGAAACAGACAAAAAGGACAACTTTGGAAAGTAACATATTGAATGAATTCCATAGCTAAAATTAATCTGTATGTAATAGAAATTGAGTTTTCTTCCAGTTCTCTTTTTTTTTCTATTCTTTCTTGTATATAAAAATGTCCACGTTTGCTGGGTTTTTATCAAATTTAGGATAAGAAAAAGAATAATAAAAATAATTCAATCATAGCCACTAGATCTGGAGCTGGAAGAAACCCCAGAGCCATTTATTTCTCCCTCTTATTTTGCAGATAAGGAAATTAAAACCAATGAATAGTCAGTGATTGGTCCAAGTCCATATCATTGGTAAGCTTTGGGTTTTGAATAATCTAAGTCAGTTCAGAAGTTCAGAAAAACTGTGGGATTGGCCCTCCAGCTCCAAGCCATACTCATTTCTCTCTCCCATTATTCTTTCACATACAACATGATAATAAATCATAGAATCTCTAAGTTGGGTGGGTATTCTAAGTCATATAGGTCAATCTATTAAAGTCTGTTTGGTTGAATCTATTTCTGGATAGGAAACTTCTCTGATGAGCTGGAGACCTCTCTGAGTGTCTGTTACCTTACCTACAAAATATACAAACACTAAATAAATCTGTAATCTCGGTTCTGGAGTTCTTTCCAATGATCCAGATGGCAACCCATCCTTGGCATTCCATCCTTTGTGAATTTTCTCTATGCCCACTTGGGGGCCTTCCTTCCTTGCTTTCTCCTCACAACATAAGGATACCAAGAGAACATTCTGGCAATCCACCTGCCATCCCTCCTTCACCATGTTGCCCGCCATCTTTTCTTCCCATCATGTAATTCCCTAAAAATAGCTTTTGCTTCTTTTCTTCTTAAGAGCCCCTCATTGGTATATAGTAGCAGTCTGATTACAAATACCCCTCTTGCCCTCTACGTGATATTGAATTCTTCACACAAAGTTGTGTTTGAGATATTGCTGCCATACAACATCAACGATTAAATGTCTGTCCTGAAAAGAAAGATTTCTGCTTTCCTTGAAAACTTTGAGTAAGTAAAAGTGCTTTGCAATTTCTCAAAAGCAATCCCACCTACTCTCCTCTTTCTTTTTCAGCTCCCGACACAGCACAGTGCTCATCTGCACTGTTTGCCCCAGATATACATATTTTTGGAAAAATTCCATGAGGTGTCCATTCAGAAACAATGAAAATCTGAGCTATAGATAATCTTAATTAACTTGTTCTTTCCTGTGTGGATGGACAGGCCAACCTCTCTGAATGATTATAATTATCTTCCAGGAGCCTCTATAATGTCTTGAGCTATGATATAATCAAAACAATGCCATACTCCCAAATAGGAACAACTGGAGGACCTCATTATCCTCACACTTAAACTAAGAGTAATAATATCTATACTACTTACCTCAAAGGTTGCAGTTCCTAAAAGAAATGTACATGAAGAACTTGAAATATAGTTCAGTAGAAATAGGAGTGACACTGGAGTGGGAGGACTAAGGTTCAAAAGATACCTATGTTACCTTTGTGACATGTCACGTGGGCCATAGTTTTCTCATATATAAAATGATGACCTCAAAGGCTCCTTCCAGCTTCTGTAATTATGATTCTTAAGTTGTTTCAACTCCACGGGCCTCAATTTTCCTATCTGTAAACTAAGTTGGTTTGGACCAGATGGTCTTTAAGGCGTTTTCGAGAAACGGCTCTTAAGATTTGGTGAAATGTAAACTATCATCATTATCATTACCATGGAAGAAGAAGGAAGAGGGAAATTCTAGGTTATATGGACCTCAAGGGCACCCCAAATTAGAAAGTTCCAGTTTGTTACAGGAAAAGACATTGAAGGTGATATTTAAGTTACTAAGTCCATCTAAGTGAAGGCAACAAAAAAATCCAGCTATCAATGCTAAATTAGGAGGTCACAGGCTACAGAAAGCAGATGAGGCTACTGGAGCGAGCCTCCCGATTTCAGAAGAGAAAAGGAAAGGAAGCTCTGTCAGATCAACTGCTGGCTAATAAATCTGCCACTTGATTTCCGAGGGGCTCTTATGAGGATTAGCATTCGGTGAAGCGCCTTATATTGGTGAAAGTGGCGCTGTCATTTTTATGTGTTATGCTTCACAACTTCCCAAGTAGGCCAATATTGTTGAAGGAAGGCAGCAGGAAGGTAGGGTAATATCATTATCCACATTTGACAGCCAGGGGAGCTTAGGGAAGGGAAGCGGGAGACAAGGATGGGATTCACTCACACCTAGTGAATCTATCAGGATGCACTGTCTGCTCCTAAGAAATATTCACTTGAGTTTCGTAGAGAACAAAATGGCAGAGCTGGAGGGGAATCTGGATGAACTCTAGTCCAGTCCCATAATTTTAAATTGAAATTGAAGATACAGAGGGGAATTACTTATTCAAAAGCAAAGATTGAGGCAGTTCCAGGTTTAGAATTCATATTCAGGGATTAGAGATTTAGAGCTCAAATGGATATTAGAGATCAGAGGATCGTGGGTTTTAAGCTAGGAAATACTCTAGAAGTCAAGGCCGTTCCCTCCATTCTAAAAAAGAGTAAATGAAGACACAGAGAGGTGGTGATTTGACCCAGGTCTCACAGGTGGCAAGTGGAAGGGCACTCAGAGCATAGATTCACAGATTTAGATCTAGAAAGGATGTTTAAAGGCCCTACAATTCAACTCACTAACTTTATAGATGAGCATTTCGATAAGTTATGTGATTTACTCAAGGTCACGATGTAGTAATTAGTAGAGTTCTGATTTAAACAGAGGTAATGACTCCAAATCCAGCCCTTTTCCTGTTGTACCAAAGATAGTGACTGCAAAATGCTCTTTCCATTGGATTATATTTCCCAGCTTAAAGTTTGGATCTCTTTCCACTGGACCAGTTCATCAAGTAATTTCTATGTGCAAGGAGCAGAGTTAAATATATTGGACCTACAAAGGAAAATAATATAATCCCTGCCTTTAAAGATCTAATAGCAGGGGAAAAGATACAGGGCTGAAGATGGAGAAAGAAGATAGTCCACATAAAAAAAAAGGTATTACACAGCAAGAATGATCCAAGAGGGAGATGGCTTGATATGAACCTTGAAGAACAAAAAAACTAGGAGATAGAGACAGAAACCTGGATAGTGGGAAGAGAAAGATGGGGAATGGTCTCCATCAATCATCATTAAAAGCCAAGAGATCAAAATAAGAGAGGATGGAGGACATGAATGAGAGAAAGGAAGGAAGGAACGTTAGAAAGAAAGAGCAGGGGAGAGAGGAAGAGAGCATACAAGGAAGAAAAGAATGAAAGAGAAAGGAAGAAGTGAGGGAGAAAGGAAACAAGGGAGGAGAGAGAAAGGGAAAGAGAAAGGAAGGAAGGAATAAAAGAGGAAAGAGAAAGGAGGAAGGGAAAGTGAAAGGTAGAAGTCAAGGAAGTAAGTTTAAGGATTCTAAGTTAAGAATCCCTGTTACAGAGAGAGGGCTTTGAATTTCAAGATCAAGCACATAATTCAGTAGGCAATGGGAAGTCATTGAAGGTTGGGTTAAGAGGAATATGATCCTAGCAATACTTTAGGAAAAACATCCAAGTAGCAATGTAGAAACTTTTTTTTTTTAAGTTAGGAAAACTTAAAGATCAAGAACCTTGTTTCAGACTTAATTGTTTCATGTGAGCCTTGGGTCTCTGACTAATCTGTATGTCCTATTATAGATAAAGACTATCTTATGCTTCGTTTGGATCTTTTCCCATCCTTTACCATATATCTAGCACAGTTCTAAGTACCCTGACAGGATATAAGTTCCTAGAGGGAAAAACAAAACAAAACAGTTTTCTTCTTGTCTTTGTAGTCACACAATGCTTAATACACAATAGATATTTAATAAATTCCTGAACAGAGCCAAGATGGTGGCAAAAAACTCACCTAAACTTTTCCCCAACCCCCACCTCTCCCAAACACCTTTATATAAGGCCATAAAATAATTCTTGTTGTGGAGAACCCACAAAAGGACAGGGTGAAATATTTTTCCAGCCTAAGAAGCTAGCACTGGCCTTTGTTCCAATCTCATCCAAGTGCAATAGACTTTTCCTGACAACCATCTTAGGCTGGAAATAGCAAAAGAGGTACCAAAAAAACCCAGTGAGGACAGGAATGCCTTGAAAAGTAATACTGGTCAAATTGAAAAAGAAGCACAAAAATTCACTAAAGAAAAAAAAACCTCCTTAAAAATAGAATTGACCAAATGGAAAAGGATGGACAAAAGTTCATTGAAGAAAATAATCCCTTAAAAATTATAATTGAGCAAATGGAAAATAATGACTATAAAAAACAATAAATAAAACCAAGAGAATGAAAAAAGTAGAAGACAATCTGAAGTATGTCATTGGAAATACACCTGACCTGGAAAAGAGATCCTGAAGAGATAATTCAAAGATTATAGGACTACCTGAAAGCCATGATTAAAAAGAGAACCTAGACAATATCTTTCACGAAATTATCAGGGAAACTTGACCTGATATTCTAGAATCATAGAGAATAATAGAAATTGAAAGAAATTATTGATCACTTCCTGAAAAAGATCCCCAAATGAAAACTTCCAGGAATATTATAGCCAAATTCCAAAGCACCAAAGTCAAAGAGAAAATACCACAAGCACCCATAATGAAGTAATTCAAGTGTAATAGGATTACAATTGGGATAATACAAGATTTAGCAATTTCTACCAAAAAAAAAATTACCAGAAAGCTTGGAATATGATATTTTGGAGAGTAAAGGAGTTAAGATTACCATCAAGAATCAAGTAGAACTGAGTATAATTCTTCAGGGACCTAGATTCATCTTCCTGAGTTCAAATGCAGCCTCAGACACTCACTAGCTGGGTGACTCTGGGCAAGTCACTTTATCCTGTTTGCTTCAGTTTCCTCACCTGTAAAATGAGCTGGACAAGGAAATATATCTTTGCAAAGACAACTACAAATGGAGTCACAAACATATATTACTGAAATAAACGGATAACAAACAAAAATTCGTTTGCAACATGACTAATATGGAACTCCATTTTGCATGATTTTACATGTATATTCAGTATTATATTATTTGCATTCCCCAGAGGTGTGAAAAGATGTAATGGTTAGGATTCAAATTTTTTCTAAATAAATGACAAATATTTTCACATATAATTGAAAATATTTAACATAATAAATAAATAACTATAATAAATATTTATAATGAACATTATATAATATTTAATAAATATTAATTTATTAATATTATAATAAAATATAAAACAACTTAAAATGTAATCTTCCTAATAGCAAAGATTATTAATCTGGATTTGGAAAAGACTTCAGAACATATCTAGTTGAAATCTCTCATTTTACAGGAAAAAAAAATGATTCTTAGAGGGCAAGTGATTTGTCATTGGTTATATAGGCAATATATCAGGAACAAGATTTGAACCCAGATCCTTTGACTTAGGATGTCATATTTCCTTTTGGTTATTTGATTCATCTATATAGCTCTCCAGTCTTGCATATGCAAATATATAATCTCAAATGGAAATTCTATACAATGTTACCACAGTTACTGAGCATCATCAGGGAACGAACAATTTCATTACATATGACTCTGCATCTCACATGGGAGTCTTTCTTCAATAAAATGTATTTTTCTCTAACTTTTTAAGCAATATATTCATCAATATTTCAAAAATCTGCGAGTTATGAGTACATCTTTCTACAGTTCCAGATGACAAGCTCTCTATAAATAAAGAAATGATCATAGAGGGTTGCTTTGACTAAAGAGAAAAAAAAAAAGAATCATCAACTATTGGCTAAAATTCTCATGATAAGATTCTCTAAATTTGGCTAAGTTGGTCCTTTAATAAGAGACAGAGTCTGTCACCACTTGAAATCTTTTCAACTTGACATAATCAGCTAGAATTTGTGTTGTTTGTCACAGGATCATAGATGTGAACCTGGAGAGACCCTCAGAAGCTATCAACTCTCTCATTTTATTCCTGAGGAAACTGAGTGTGCAGGGCAGAATTTGAACTCAGATCTTCTGACACCATTGGATCAAGTTGCTTCTCTACTTCCCAGTCTTTTAATGTCTAGAGTTAACTTCACATTAAGCTACAGAATCAAAGGAAATTTATAGAGGAGATAATAGCATACAGAATAGAATTCCGCTATTTCTCAGTAACTAAAAGTCATCAGAGCTGCAATGAGCAATTTCAGCAGCCTTTGAAAACCAGTACTGAATGGATCCTCAAATCACAACTAATATCCTATATCAACTAATAACTAAGGGGATCAACTAATATTAATCTCTGTGACCACTAAATTTTGCAGCCCTGGGCCAAAGGCTAAGTGTTCTACCCCAGTTAGGGCTATAATTCACTGTTACTCCTTCACTGTGTCTAATGTATCTTAATTTAACTATCCCCTTTCTAGTTCCCAAGATCCTTTGCAATTTCTAAACTGTGTTTGATACCTAGCAGATACTTAACAAATGCTTGTTCTTTGATTAAGACATGAAACTTGAATATTTTAGGAATTTTCTTTTAAGTCAACCATATTCACTTCCACAAATAATACCGAAGTCTACTTAGAAGCTTTTTATTTTTATTGTTCTGTGCTCTTTTCTCAACTATTCCAGACAACTGAGGAACCTTGGAACAACTGAGAAATTTCTGAAGGTTTCAAAAAGTCAAGCATTCATGATTTTAATCAGTGAGACTCATCCCTTGACCAAACCAGTTTGCTTCCATATTTTAGTACAGTGATTGGGAGTTACTGGGTTGGAAAAAATAACACTTTCATTTAGGGCCACATTTTTGGAGTCTATTAATACTTAGGATGTCATTTTACACCCTTGTGCCTCAGTTTCTTTTCTGTTACCAAATAATAGATTTGGATTAGATGGTATCAGGATTTTAGATCTATAATTCTTTTCTTGATCATCTGTTGTAGTTTTGAAAAAAAATAATTTTAATGATCCAATCATTCTGTAGAATAATTTGGAACTATCCCAAAGGGTTATAAAACTGTGCATACTCTGTGTTCCAGCAGTGTCTCTACTGGGTCTATATTCCAAAGAGACGCTAGAGGAATATTATTGTTTTATAAAAATGATGGAGTATTATTGTTTTATAAGAAATGATGAGCAGATTGATTTCAGAAAAGTCTGGAAAGACTTACATGAACTGATGATGTTGAGTGAAGTGAGCAGAATCAAAAGAACATTGTATGCAGTAACAAGATTATGTGATGATCAGCTGTGATGTACTTAGCTCTTTTTAACAGTGTGATGACTCTGAGATACCACTACACACCTGTCAGATTGGCTAAGATGACAGGAACAAATAATGATGAATGTTGGAGGGGATGTGGGAAAACTGGGACACTAATACATTGCTGGTGGAGTTGTGAAAGAATCCAGCCATTCTGGAGAGCAATTTGGAACTATGCCCAAAAAGTTATCAAACTGTGCATACCCTTTGACCCAGCAGTGCTACTACTGGGCTTATATCCCAAAGAAATACTAAAGAGCGGAAAGAGACATATATGTGCCAAAATGTTTGTGGCAGCCCTTTTTGTTGTAGCTAGAAACTGGAAGATGGATGTCCATCAGTTGGAGAATGGTTGGGTAAATTGTGGTATATGAAGGTTATGGAATATTATTGCTCTGTAAGAAATGACCAGCAGGAGGAATACAGGGAGGCCTGGAGAGACTTAAATCAACTGTTGCTGAGTGAAATGAGCAGAACCAGAAGATCACTGTACACTTCAACAACAATACTGTATGAGGATGTATTCTGATGGAAGTGGATATCTTCAACATAAAGAAGAGCCAACTCACTTCCAGTTGATCAATGATGGACAGAGGTAGCTACACCCAGAGAAGGAACACTGGGAAGTGAATGTAAATTGTTAGCACTACTGTCTATCTATCCAGGTTACTTATACCTTCGGAATCTAATGCTTATTGTGCAACAAGAAAATGGTATTTACACACATGTATTGTATCTAGGTTATATTGTAACACATGTAAAATGTATGGGATTGCCTGTCACCGGGGGGAGGGAATAGAGGGAGGGGGGATAATTTGGAAAAATGAATACAAGGGATAATATTATAAAAAATATATAATAAAAAATTTTAAAAAAATCAATATACTGGGGCAGCTAGGTGGCTCAGTGGATAGAGCACAACCCTGAGGTCAGGACTCCCTGAGTTCAAATCTGACCTCAGACACTTAACACTTCCTACCCTAGCTGTGTGACCCCGCAACTCACTTAACCCCAATTGCCTTAGGAAAAAATTTTTAAAAAATAATGCTAAGTTGTTATGAAACTTTTTAAAAATATAGCTTTAATTTATTTAGGTATTAGTTAAGGATTTTTTAAAAATAAAAATATAAAAAATAAAAAAAAAGAAAATGATTTTAATTCCTTCCTCAACTTGCCTCTTTGTAAAAATGAAGGGAGGGTAGATTTGATGAATGCTAAAGTTCTTTCTGATTCTAGATATTTGGAAAGTTAAATAAGGTTACTTTTCAGATTGCAGAGTCCATTACCTGACGTATAGTCAATGCCTTTCTTTTTGGGTAGGACTTGCCAGTTGATGTTACATTAGCATGGCCCCTTGGGAATCTGGAGTTATCTTCATTCCAAAATTGGGTACTACCAAAGGATGTAGTAGAATGTTTTATACAATATGTTCAGTGGAATTTGAAGCACATTTAAAAAATATTATCATAAACATTTGCTAAGGAGAAATTGTTGAGGATTTTACTATACTATTCCCACCTTCCTCCATAGTGAAGGAGTTACTTTACAAGATTATATGGGATTTGGTTGACAGAACCATGGAAGAATTCAACATAAGTTGCTTGGCTCATATTAGTTTTCCATCTACCAGATAAGAGAGATGACACTATCCATTATTTTCTGTTCTTGTCCTTTCCAATTGGAAATTAAACTAATGACTCATCCCTCCATATAGGCGTGTGACTACAGAAAAGATCCATATATAGCCAATACGCCATTCTCTCCTTTTGTATTAGAAGTCTATTCTATTCTCTATGTAGACCTGACTTTTGGTGCCTTCAAAGACAGTTATTACATGAGCCTGTGCTTTTTAAATTAAGCCACAGCCAAAACATGAGTATTTTACATTGTTGTGTTCTCTTGACATAAGTAGTGCAATTTTGATTTGAGATGGAGAATGCCTTTCCCAATGCTTGTACTAGTGTGTTTTCCTAAGTTATCATCCACTTTGACACTAACTGCCCAACACATCTCAGTTAAGCTCATGCTCAGATAGCCAACAAATTATTAGAAGTATAGGATATGGGAGAGAAAGAGAATGTAGAAATCACCTAGCCCAACACTCATTTTACAGATGCAGAAACTGAGGTTTGGAGCACTTAAGTGACTTGCTTAAATATTGTACATGTTGCAACTAGGATTGCAACGAAAGAACTTCAATTTCAAATCTACTGTTTTATCTACGAGGCTACACTGTCTATTTAAAAATATTTTGTTTTTAATTTATGGAATAAAACAAGCATTTCTACAACATAGCGCAATAACAAAAAAAACAAAAAAAAAAAGATGATTGCACATGAAACTGTAAATCTACTATGAATAACTTATAGAGGCCCATGACTAGACTTTCTTCAAATAGATGATGTTGTATGGGGTATGTATATTGAAGAATGATCCTGGATTTAGGGACACAGGACCTGGGTTCAATTTTTGCTTCTCCTAATTTCTACTTCTCTGACATCGGACGAATAATTTCTTCAATCCAGGACTAGCTTCTCATTTCTAAAATTAAAGGATGATTGCTAAAGTCTCCGATCTCTAAATCTCAGTTGGGAACTTCATCAAAGTTTATATATACCAAAGAACTGTTTTAAAGTAAATTTCTTTTATGATTTAATATCAGTAAAATATTTGATTTGTATACCTATTTTATATACCTAGATACCCAGGATCACATAAAAATTTCTCAAGTGAAAAAGAGTTGCAAGTATAAAAATTTTCAGAAGCTCTGATATAGGACACATAAATCCTGTGGATGAGATTGCCAAATAGCCAGCTTTGACTTGAACACTCTCAAGGAATGGGAAGTTCATAAATAACATTTGATCACATCCCATTTTCTAGTTTTCTGACACTTATCAGCTGTGTCCCTTGCAAGTAGATGACAAGCCCATTGTGGGCAGTATTCAGGCACCCCATAAAGCCTAAGCCGTGGCTCAGCATATGCTATATTAGGATGGGCTCTATTTTATCGGGTGCTTTTCCTGTTTTCTTCTTGCATTCATTATCTTCATACCTAATGTAATCATCTGTACACAGTAGGTGATTAAGTGATGGTTGAAGTGAAAAACAAAATCGACCAATCATCTAGATTCATTCCCTAATCCAACAGTCCAAGAACTCGATGTATGAGCCCCCAAAGCAACGGCAGAGCCCCCATATGTCAATCAACCACAAAGCTTGATATAACTTTTAAAAAGGGAAAAATAAAAAATTCATGAGGACGTTTTGTTTATTTCAAATTAGTGACATTTATCAAAACACATTATATGAGATGGAGCTGCTGAGAAAGGGAACAAAACATACGGTTGGTTTTACTACCACCAATCAATCCCCATTACAACAGAGATTTGAATCCACTCAACTCTCTGGCTGCAATTAGCTAGAACAAAACAGCAGGTGTGGAAACGTGAAAGCACGGTGCACACGTAGGCAAAGCTTGCAAGGACGCTGCCAGGAGCATAAGACCGAGCCTCTCCGAACATAAGGAAGGCAGGCATGGTTGGGCAGGTTTTAGGTAGCATCAGCACATAGCCTGCCGAGATAGCATCGGGCAGAAAGCTTTCCCCATCATCCTCTCATGCACAGGATTCACCAGGATGGAGTTAGGAAGCTAATAATAATATGCAATAAAACAGCACTGAGAAACACTGGGAATTTGATCCATCTAGTACCCAATCATGGTTTCAGAGGGTTACGAGTCTAGCAATCTTTCTGCCTTTTGGTAGAAAGGGGGCTTCTGATAGATGTTTAATGAAGCTTATCTTGTCAGCCACGACCAAATGGGGTGATTTGTTTTCCTTAACTGTACTTTGTCATTACACAGGAAGATCTATATCGGAAAGGGGCAGGGAGAGTCCCTCAGAAAGCAACATCAATGTTTAATAAAAGGAGTATCAATAATACTTTTTAAAAGGAAATTAAATCACTTTGCATTTCTTTTTCTTAGTAACTCCTTCAAGAAAGGCATCCTTTAAGACATTAAATCACTTTGCATTTCTTTTTCTTAGTAATTCCTTCAAGAAATGCATGACTATCTATATCTATATCTATATCTATATCTATATCTATATCTATATCTATCTATCTATCTATATATATATATATATACGTAGATATATATAGATACATACATATCTACGTAGATATATAGATATATATGTATAACTTATATCTAATTTTTTGCCTTCTCAATGAGGGAGAAGAAGAGAAAGGAAAGAAGAGAATTTAGAACTCAATTTTTTTAAAGCATGGTTTTACATGTAATTGGAAAAAATAATTTTTTAATGAAGGATAAAAAAAGGAAAATATATGCCAATAAAAAGGGTAGAGGATGAGGGTAGGTATGGAGGAGGAGACATTTCATTGTAATACATTAATTTTTAAGAGAGCATTAACTAAACATCACAACATTGAACTAAATATATTAAGTCCAGTCATAAGCCAAGCCAAAAAGCTAGATTTTTTTTTCTTTTAAGTAGGGATGTTTCCCTTAAGGAAAACCAACTCATAAAAAATTGTACTTTTAAAATAGTTCAATTAGGAGGCAGCTAGGTGGTACAGTGGATAGAGCACCAGCCTGAAGTCAGAAAAACCTGAGTTCAAATCTGGTCTCAGACACTTAACACTTCCTAGTTGGGTGACCCTGGGCAAATCAATTAACCTCAATTGCCTCAGCAAAAAATAAACAAACAAACAAATAAATAAATGAAATAGTTCAATTAGGAAAAAAAATGCTTTACACATGGATTCCTCAAAATTGGGTCACTTGCAAATCTATTTTTTAGAAATTTCCAATCAATAAAAAAATCATTTAATAGTTGTCTACTTTATACCAAACACTCTGCTAGACATTGAGGCTGAGGTTACTTGAGATACATTTCCAGAGTCACAGAGTTAATAAGAAATAGGATCAGAACTTGAACTCAAGTATTGCAGCTCTGAGTCTAATACATATTTCATTACAACATAACGCCTTTACCAAAATTATATCTTTCTGTCTCCAAAAAAGCAATGGGCCCTTCTCTGACTGATCTTCTATAGAAAATATTGTCTTAAACAACCATGAATAAAAGTTTAAAGTGCCTTAAGTGACAAATTTCAATAAATCAGGAATTCCCAAGTAACATAACAAGAATTAGTCATTCATCTCAAAATGTTACCAAAGTGAGTGCTTCCATCATGGCTTCTTCTACTCAGAAGAGCCATGTCAACTTGAAAAGTTCAAAAGTGCCCATAGTATTTTCATTCACCAAATATAGTGAGTACATCAAATGTTTAATTTATCTAAACTCCGCTTGCTTCATCTCTCAATATTTAGGATCCTACCATGACTCCATCAATGTCGAGCCCTGTGGGACTGACTGCCTGCATTTGACCCCACTGATTTCTGAATCCCATTGCAGTTACATTTCTCTTGTTCTGCTGTTCTGACCTCACTCCTCTGGCTAACTATTAGCACCAAGAACCAATCGTTTTATCCATAAGCAGTGTTGTGATGTGTAGGAGAGAACTAGGTCTAGTTGAGATGGGCTGAGGAGATGGGCCAGGAGTTCCAGCACAATGAGGGGGAAAGCATTGTCAGGTGCCAGAAAGGGAAAGTGCCCACCAGACTAGGGCATTAACTAGGGGTTCCTGTGTCTGTGTGTATGTGTGGCTCTATATGTGGCTTCTGGTCTCTTTTAGTAGCTAGGGCAGGTAGTATGCCCTAAAGATTCTTTTTTCAGAATGATTTTTAAAATGCATAAAATATATAGAATTAAAAAGAAAATCAATTATATTGAAACATAGTTGGAAAAATATTTTAAAAATCAAATTTTTAGACCCCAGGTTAATACAGTCTAGGAGCCTGATTACACCTTTGCCACATGTGAAGAAAATTTCATATTGAGAAAAGCTTCAGGATATGAGAAAAGTGTGGCTATGTTATTTGAGATTCCCACGGGGCTTTCTCTGAATGGACATTTTCTCTGTGTCTCTCCATGTTTATCACCTCTCAGGAAGGAAGCCAAGGGAGCCTTGAGTATTTCTCCTCCCTTTGGATGTTTTGGGTGCTTTTGTTATATTTGGCAATCCTCCATGAGATGAGGGGGCCAGTCTTCCAGAAGAGGGACATCTGTGGAGATAGGGTCAATCTGATACAAGAGCTCTCTGATATTATGCCCCATCACCCCCGGGGCACACTTGAGTCTCCAACATAAGACTTTGGCTACTGCTTCATCCTTATTGCAAACCTGGCACACAGCCTCTCTTCCCCAGGGCCACAATTCAATGGCTGCTGCCTGACATTAACACTGGCATTTCTTTCACCTCCATCCTCTGGGTAGACAGTGGCAGATTAACAATTACATTTGTCCTGCCCCACTCCCCTCTTCCATCCCAACTTTACCATTATCTCAAGACTTTGGGGAAATGAAAAGTATTTAGTTCTTACAATAAGGTTGGATATTTCTGAAATGTGACTTTAAAACAAATGTCAGATGGCAGAAACTAGGTATGGACCCACATTTAACAGCACATACTAAGATAGGATCAAAATGGGTCCAAGATTTAGGCATAAAGAATGAGATCATAAATAAATTGGAGGAACATGGGATGGTTTACCTCTCAGACTTGTGGAGGAGGAAGGAGTTTGTGTCCAAAGGAGAACTAGAGACCATTATTGATCACAAAATAAAAAATTTTGATTACATCAAATTAAAAAGTTTTTCCACAAACAAAACTAATGCAAACAAGATTAGAAGGGAAGTAACAAAATGGGAAAATGTTTTTACAGTTAAAGGTTCAGATAAAGGCCTCATCTCCAAAATATACAGAGAATTGACTTTAATTTATAAGAAATCAAGCCATTCTCCAATTGATAAATGGTCAAAGGATATGAACAGACAATTCTCAGATGATGAAATTGAAACTATTTCCACTCATATGAAAGAGTGTTCCAAATCACTATTGATCAGAGAAATGCAAATTAAGACAACTCTGAGATACCACTACACACCTGTCAGATTGGCTAAGATGACAGGAACAAATAATGATGAATGTTGGAGGGGATGTGGGAAAACTGAGACACTGATACATTGTTGGTGGAGTTGTGAAAGAATCCAACCATTCTGGAGAGTAATCTGGAATTATGCCCAAAAAATTATCAAAATGTGCATACCCTTTGACCCAGCCATACTACTACTGGGTTTGTATCCCAAGGAAATACTAAAGAAGGGAAAGGGACCTGTATGTATCAAAATGTTTGTGGCAGCCCTTTTCATAGTGGCTAGAAGCTGGAAAATGAATGGATGCCCATCAATTGGAGAATGGGTAAATTATGGTATATGAAGGTTATGGGATATTATTGCTCTGTAAGAAATGACCAGCAGGAGGAATACAGAGAGGCTTGGAGAGACTTACATCAACTGATGCTGAGTGAAACGAGCAGAACTAGGAGATCATTATACACTTCAACAACAATACTATATGAGGATGTATTCTGATGGAAGTGGATATTTTCAACATAGAGAAGAGCTAATCCAATTCCAATTGATCAATGATGGACAGAATCAGCTACACCCAGAGAAGGAACACTGGGAAATGAATATAAACTGTGAGCATTTTTTGTTTGTTTGTTTGCTTTTTGTTTTTCTTCCCAGATTATTTTTACCTTCTGAATCCAATTCTTCCTTTGCAACAACAACAGCAACAAAATTCGGTTCTGCACATATATATTGTACCTAGGATAGACTATAAGATATTTAATATGTATGGGAATGCCTGCCATCTAGGGGAGGGGGTGGAGGGAAGGAGGGGAAAAATTCAGAACAGAAGGGAGTGCAAGGGATAAAGTTAAAAAAAATACCTATGCATATGTACTATCAAAAAATGTTATAATTATAAAATTAATAAAAAAAAACCCAAATGTCAGAAATTATAGTACAGTAGCAAGAATACTGGTTCTGAAGTCAATCTATTCAGTCCAAAACCCATCTTCAATGCTTACATCTTGTACAACCTCTGGGATTCTTACAATGGAAGCCCCATCCACACAGGTCGGCCATTTTTTTTTTTTTTTTTTGCAAATAGTACTCAAGACTTTCTAGTCTTTCTCTATCCCTCTCAATAGAAACTATAGGAAATAGCTAAGAAAATTCCCATGTGGACTATAATCAGATACAAACCGATGACTGGCAGAAAAATCCAGCTGCCATCTAGTTACTAAGGGCCCCCTTCTGGGCATGGACAACACTGTCATTTATGATCACGGAAATGCCAGTCAACATTTATGCATGAGGAGGGGGTATGCTCCCAGTAGAAAGGTGGATGTAAAGAAATTAGGAGTGCTCAGTTAACACAAGAATCAACTCTTCCCAAAAAGGTCCGGATGAGTATTTGTGTTCATAGTGATGCTGAAATGGAATCAAGATGCCTTGATCACAGAAAATCTATTTTTGTACCCCGATAATTTGGGGTATAATCAGGTAGAGGGGAGACACATTGGCAAGGTAATGAACATGGACTGGAGAATGCACTGAAGTAGCAGGACATGTGACATACCATTTGCCCATCACCATGAAGGATTCTTGGGCTCAGAGCCAACAATGCTTTCAACTCGTTTAGGAAAGCAAAAGGGACATGCTTCGGCCGTCCATGAGGCCTGAAACCCAAGGAACTTTTGTCTTCAGTGAATGCTTATTTTTTCAGCCCGAGATGACTCAGGACAAGGTCAGTGTGGGACAAATGTGTTCTATAGACAAGTGCTCATAACATGTTATTAAAATTTACAAAATAGGAGAAATCTAGTGATAGGAGATTTTTATAATAGCCTTTTATTTTCAAAATACATGGAAAGATAGTTTTTAACATTCACTCTTGCAAAAACCCTTGTGTTTCAAAATTTTCTCCGTCCTTTCCCCCACCCCTTCCCCTAGACAGCAAGTAATCCAATATAGGTTAAACATGTAAAATTCTCATATATAAATATATATATATATATATATATATATATATATAATTTCCACAATTATCTTGCTGCACAAGAAAAATTAGATGAGAAAAGAGAGAAATGAGAAAGAAAACAAAAAGCAAGCAAACAACAAAAAATGAAAATATTATGTTGTGATCCACACTTAGTCCCCACAGTCCCCTCTCTGGATGTTCTCTCCATCATAAGTCTACTGGAATTGGCCTGAATCACCCCATTTTTGAAAAGAGACATCGACATTCATCAGAATTGATCACCGTATAATCTTGTTCTCTTGGTTCTACCAAGAACAAGACAGTTTATGTCAATCTCCCCAGGCCTCTCTGAAATCATCCTGCTGATCATTTCTTTCATTGTACATGGAAACAAGATTATACGATGATCAATTCTGACGGACATGGCTCTCTTCAACAATGAATTGATTCAGGCCAGCTCAATGGTCTTGTAATGAAGAAAACCATCTGAGAGAGAGAAAACTGTGGGAACTAAGTGAGGACCACAACATAGCATTTTCACTCTTTTTGTTGTTGTTTGCTTGCTTTTGCTTTCTTTCCCATTTTTTTCCTTTTTGATCTGATTTTTCTTATGCAGCATGCCAAGTGTAGAAAAACTGCACATGTTTAACATATATTGGATTATTTGCTGTCTAGGGGAAGGGATTGGGGGAAGGGGAGGAAACAATTTAGAACACAAGGTTTTACAAGTGTAGATATTGAAATTTTTTTATGTATGTTTTGAAAAAAAAGCTTTAATAAAAAAAGAAAAAAATAGAAAATTGAAAAAAAAACCTCACCAGAGTAGTTTGCCATTTCCTTCTTCAGATTATTTTACAGATGAGGAAACTGAAGCAAACAGGGTGAAATGATGTGTCCAGGTTTCCATAGCTAGTAAGTGTCTGAGGCTGGATTTGAATTCAGGGAGAAGAATCATCCTGACTTCAGGCCTGGCACTCTATTCCACTTATGGCACTTAACTGTTCTATATATATGTCTTTATGTCTACATACACATGTACACACAAACGTCTCTATATGTATATACTTTTATTTTACTAGCCTCTGAAATGAGCATTTCCATCAATTATGATTTATTAAAAAAGAATGATTTGGGGAATGAATTCATAGGTTTCAATACACTGTCAAAGAGATTCAGCCATAGCAAAAAAGAGGAAAAAAGATTAAAAAGATTCCTGCTGGAGATGTCAGGGCAGCTGAATCAGATAACAGGAAAATTGTTCTTCCAGGTCTGAAGCAACATTTCATCAAATATGTTATTGTGCCTAAAAACATTATTCATAATCATCATAATCTCGGTCATCTTGTCCACTATTAGAGTTGTCCTGAAGGTGCTTTCAGTGAGAATTCCAACACTTTCAATTATAAAGACAATCATTTTTTCTATCTCTGAAATAATGTGAAATAAATGTAAAAGAACAATAGGATAATACACTGTCCCAGGTCCATATCTATCTGAATCCTATTTGGGGGGGAGGGGAGGGAAAGAGACAGAGAAAGAGGGAGAGAAACAGACAGAGAAAGAGAGAGAGAGGCAGAGAGAAGCAGAGAGAGACACACACAGAGAGAGGCAGAGACAGAGAGACAGAAATAGAGAGAGAGAGAGAGAGAGAGACAGAGAGAAGCAGAGAGAGAGAGAGACAGCGACAGAGAGAGAGAGAGACAGACAGACAGAGAAGGAAAGAGTGATGGAAGGAGGGAGACAAGCAAACAACAGAACAAGAACAATAGTAATAGTAGAAGAGTAATGACAATGTCATTTTCCCCCTTATGTGTTGAGAGGCAGAAAGGAATAGTGAATAGAGTGCTGCACCTTGGAATCAGGGAGATGTGGCTTCCAGGCCACCTCTGATATTTACTATAGCTGTGTTCTCAGTTTCTCTCTTTATAGGACTCAGTTTCTCTATCTTTAAAAATGGGGATTAGGTCTCTTAGTGGACAATGTTCTTTTCTCAGTATTCATGCTTTTTCACCTATCTACAGCATTTGAAAGGCTATGCACTTTCTTCTCTCAGAGCCACTGCAAACTCAAAATACATAAAACAGAACTCATTTTATTCATCCCCAAATCCATAGGACTATGCCTGGCAATAGTAGGTTTCAGATTGACTAATAGCTGCAATACCCACCTTAAACTTAAACCAGTGGTTCTAAAGGTCCTTGCCCACAGTCCAAACATCACAAAATTTCTTGAACAGATCCCTATACAGAATAGGACAACAGCAGATACTTGTAAAAAAATAACAATAAATACATGGTGTATTACTATTTATTTATTCTTTCATTTCAATATATTTAAGGAAGAATTGGGTTTTTGTCACATGGGAGACACAGATTACAATCCACATATGATTTAGGAGACAACTATTAGTGAAGTGAAAACACAGAATGGTTAACCAACATGCTCATGGTCATACAACTAATGATATCTGAGTAGGTTTTGAACCCAGATCTTTATGTTCTCACTTAGGAATCTTACTAGTTTGATTCTTTCCAGCCCCAACTTCTATATCAATCCTAGCAGCCCAATCTTCAGGAGTATGCAACTTTGACTAAACTTGGTGCCTAAAAACATTATTCATAATCATCATAATCTCGGTCATCTTGTCCATTACTAGGGTTGTCCTGAAGATGCTTTCAGTGAGAAATCTAACACTTCCCATTATAAAAACAATCATTTTTCCTATCTCTGAAATAATGTGAAATAAAAGAAAAAGAACAATAGATAACAAAGTGTACCAGGTCCCTATCTATCTGAATCCTATGCGGAGGGAGGGAAAGGGGAGGAGAGAAAACTCTGTTCCACATCACCTGCTCCATATCATCATATATAACCTACAGTGAATAAGAATTGCCATGGATTGCCCACTACATATAGATACCTTCTTGGAAGAAAACAAACATCGAGATTCTCAGTGTCTGAATCCCAATCCCAATCTTTCCATCCCAATGGATATCACTCACCTTATTTTTGTTCTGGCAAATCTGGCCAAAAGGACTTAAGTTTACTCTCTCTTTCCTTCTACTCCCTGATATACTTTGTATAGTTGGTACATACTACTTTTTGCTTTCCTTTTTCCAGATTTTTTCCCTAGTCTCAATCCAATAAGAGATGCAGAAGTGTCAATGAGTGTCAATGTAGCTATTTCATGGATTGAGAGATTTCCAACATGAAATCCGGGCTATTTTGGCAAAGATAATAAAAACCACCTCTCTCCATCACCAGCATCACCAAAAATGCATGATTTGGTTTCTAATCATATGATTTGACTGAGGATCTAGTACCCAAATTCAGCTTCCCAAGCTACAGGGAAAGTGGCTTCTAGAATAGAGAGTGAAACTATTTAATAAACAACATCAGCATTCACTTTAATTGCAACAATAGTCTGTGGATTGAAAGGAACTGAAGAAAGTCTTCATTTCACAGATAAAGAAACTGATGCCCAGAATTGGGAAGAAATAACACTGCCCAAAATCACAAGAGCCAGTGATGGCAGTCAAGAATAGAACTTGGGTTTTCTGGCTCCCAATACTGCATTCCTATCCAAGTGCTTCACTCACTGAATGCCTTTAGGTAAGACATCTTTATGAGTCCAAATTCTGATAAATGTGAGAGAACAATTGTCCTCATTAGAATTATCCCAAAGCATAAGAAAGACTCAAAAACACCGAGAAGGCTCTAACAACCTTGTCCAAGGTGCTAACAAGAGGTTGCAGGCATTTGGCCCGACATATAGTAATGTTCACTGGTTTGGTTTTTTGTAAACCTTAAAAAGCTACAGAAATGTGAATTATTATTTTGTGCTGGAAAAGTAAAAAACTGATTCTCTTCCCTCCAGCCTGTTCCCAGCAATCCTTTTACAATTTTGGGGAGGTGGGGGTGAAAAGCATCTTTTTACATTCATTATCTCTTCTCTGTTACTCTGGAAATAAGAATGTCTGCAGCTCCATGACAGTGCATCTTTCCCTGTTTGCATTTGAATAGAGACAGCATGATGCAGAGGAAAGAATCTTGGGATTAAGAAGAGGAGGTGTCGGTTTGAATATAGACTTGATGCTCACTGGATATGTCACCTTGAACAAGTCATTTGACATCTGAGTAACAGTTTCCCTTAGGTTAAAAATGAGAATGATAATGCTCACAGTACTGACCACAAAGATCATTGTGCAGGCGATATATTGTGAACCTTAAATCAGTGTAGAAATGGGAGATTTGATTACAATTCTCCAGATGTGCAGGTGACTGTCTCTATCTAATCTATAGCTGACAAAGAATAAATGTTTTCAATATCCCTGTCAAGGTGCTATCCAGCCTCCCTTGGAAGAATTCAAATAAGGGGTAAACCACTAGTTTTTGAGAGAGCTCATTTCACTTTGGGGGTTATTCTAAGTGAGCAATTTGACATCCGTTTGGCATAATGAAGAGAAAGTTAAACTCGGTATCAAGAAGAACTGGATTTGAATCTCACTTCCAATACCTCCTGCGTGATCTGAAAAAGCCACTAAATCACTTTAAGCTTCTGTTTCTCATGTAAAATTGGGAGAAAAATAGCACATATTTTGTAGAGATTTGGGGAAAATCAAATGAGATATGTGCAAAGTGTTAGGCAAACCTCACTGTGTTTTTCAATAAACAATTATTAAGTAGAACCAATGAGCTTTGAGCCTCGCTCTTACTTCAGTCCACTGGGGCCAACTAGACCGATTCCAATCCCTCTTTCACATGACCAGCCTTCAAGTACTTGAGGACAGTTATTACTATTCCCATCACTAAGTCTTCTTTAGGCTTAACATCTTCAGTTCTTTTTTTCTGATTTCAATTTAGCTTGATTTC
The DNA here is from genome assembly GCF_048593235.1 of Sminthopsis crassicaudata. Taxonomy (NCBI): domain Eukaryota; kingdom Metazoa; phylum Chordata; class Mammalia; order Dasyuromorphia; family Dasyuridae; genus Sminthopsis; species Sminthopsis crassicaudata. The sequence continues at coordinate 295,357,055 of NC_133621.1, forward strand.
TGGGCTTGCTTATTTTGCCTCCCTAATATGTCCAGGGACATGGATTATTTTATCTCAACACTGTACTGAAGAGATAAAAAAAAAAAAAATTCGCTGGCAATTGCTGCCAGAGGGATATTTCTATAATATTAGTCTAACCATGCTGGTCCTCTGCTCAACACGTATCAGTAGCTTCCTGTTGTCTTCAGGACAAAATATAAACTCTTCTGTTTGCCATGTGAAGACCTTCAAATTTGTGGCTACCCTACCTTTCTAACTGATCAGACATTATTCCTCAATACACACTTTATATTCCAGGACAACGGATATACTCACTTATCTTTTTATGTGACATTCTATCCAACCAACACATTTTTGCATAAACCTTCCTTCCTTCCTTCTCCTCACCTCTTATTCTTGGAATCCTTAATTTGCTTCAAAGCTCAGTTCAAAACCCTCATCTTTCAAGAGGTCTTTCCTGACTCTCTCCCCCCTCATTGTTCATGAATTCTTCTTTAATACCTTTATATATGTGTGTGTGTGTGTGTGTGTGTGTGTATGCATTTATTTGTCACTGTGCATGTTCCACCCTACATGGAAAAATATAAAGTGATGGTAATGGCTTATTTTATTTTCTTTTTGTCTCCAAAAACAGCAGTGTTCAAATGTCTGATGAAGTTAACTGAGTCCATCTGCAGGAGATTCTGAGTACTAGATTTCCATTCCCCATTTCCACTCTAATTCTCTCATCTCCTGAATAATGTCTTTTGCTGAACTCCTTTAGTGCAATACTCCGAGCAAATATGCGGACATTATATCTACTTAGAGGCTATTAAACAATATGAATCCCAGAATTATTTAAATCTCCATTAGGTGAAGGAGAAAGGGTAGTAATGGTGTACAGTAGGGAAGGAACACCAGAAGGATCCATGATTGTAACTCACAAATGAACCTTAGAAAGACCTATTAGATCACGAATAAATCTTGGAAAGATCTATCAATTCAATCTTCCAGATTTATAGATAGGAAAAATCAGTCGCAGAAGATGAAGTGACCACCTTAAGACGAAAGTTCATATAGCTTAATAAGAAGCAAAAGAAAGTGCTTTAGGACAATTTGAGGAGGGGAAAAACACTTACCCGAGGAATCAGAAAAGAGTTTTCTCTGAGTTGAGCCTTAAATAAAAAGGATTTTCCCCATGGGAGCTGAGGATAGCATATGTTCTGTCCATGGGAGGTAGCCTGAGTGAATTCAGAGTCAGGCAAAGTACAAAATGAGATGGGAAACAGCTGGCAGTCCACTTGGGCTAGAGCATGGGATATGTGAAAGGGAATAATGAGACAACACTTGAAAGAAGGCTGTAGACAGGTTTTGGGGGTCTCTGCACACCAGGCTAAATAGTTGGCATTTTATCCTAGTGAATCTAGAAGAGCCTTCACCAAAAACTTTATAATAAGCAAAAAAGTCACTATGCTTTTCTTCTCTGTCCAGCATCACAGCGTAGAAGCAGAGGCATTGGTCTTCACTACAAGAACCCAGCCAGGATCCTGGAATTCATTCTCCCTGTTGACTGGAGTCCAGTTTTTTGTGACCTCATCATCTGCTTGATACACCTGATCATTCAATCCTAAGCACAGAAAGTCTTAAAACTAAAACCACAGGAGAAAAGAAGAGATGTAGAGGGAGATATATGTCAGTGTTATTTTAATAAGTGACAATACTCATCAGGCAGCAAATACTTTTCCCCTCCATCCTGTAAAATTTAACTATTTTTAATATATCTCAGCAACAAAACTAGTGCTTTTAAGATGGCTGAGTTCAAATTTCCAATTGAGAACACTTCTACATACACACACACACACACACACACACACACACACACACACACACACACACTTGAGGGGAAAAAAACCATTTCAAAGAATAACTGAGCTTAAGGCAATGACTTCTGTTTTCCCATACCCAGATAGAGAATTCACATAATGTCAAGAACTCTCTCTCTCTCTCCTTGCAAAACTGGAGATGGCGGAATTTAACTTTATGGTTGGTGCTTATGTGTAAATTATTCTTACATGTTTATACAGTTTTTTATGATGGTATAATATTTTACTGTTGGAAAAATGTGCGCCCGTGACGTGTGGCATTTTAAAGTGGATTTTCATTTACTACTCGGCACTTGACAGGTTCTAATGGCAAGGAAGCTCGTCCAGACTTTCCGTGATTTTCAGCCCCTGGACAGATCCACACACCGTTCCAACAGGGATTAATGGTGATGCAGCTCACAGAGACTGCAACAATTTATACTTACGGGTTCTAGTTGGGAAGCATTTTTACAGTTGTCTTAATTAATGCATTGACTCATATGCAAGGTATGTGAAGGGAAGCCAAAGTTCAAATTCCTCCACAATCTAATATAAATTGGGGGTCTTTGGCCACTCCCCATGTTCTACTGGATTTGGTGTCTAAAAACCTGGGACCTGAGACACTGAGGACCTGTGTCACCTTGGATAAGACACTAGCCATCTCTGGACCGCCATTTTTTTTTTTTTAAGATCAGTAAGTCGGATTAGATGACTTCCAAGAGCAATTCCAACTATAAATCCATAAAACTACTAACTTCTAGATCCAAAACTCTGTTTTGCAACCTAATGTCTAGGTGACTTTGGGCACATCATCTGCCTGACGCATAGTAGGCACTTAATAAATACTTGTTAACTTGATTTAACTTCTTTTCACTTCTGATTCTCCATTCAAAAACCAAAAAAGTTGCTATTGGACTATGTTTCTTATTATTCCTTCCAGTTTAAAAATCTTTACTGTGAAATGCTACATGCTCGGTGCTATCATATGATAAGAAAACAGTGCATTTGGGTTCATGATGGAAGTAGGCCAAAAGTGACACTTTGTGCCCTGAAGAAAGCAAGTCCTCATCACAAGCTAAATATTTATTTTTTGATAAGATAATAGTGATCTGGAGATAGTTATCTATTGACAGTGTACATAAAGTAGGCCAAGTATTAAAAATGCATCTTTCTCTCTTTGTTCTTATTATCACTTAAAGGAGTTAGAAATGTTAGAAACTTCATTACTTTAAAGGGAGAAAAATAGATCACAAAGAGGTAAAGATACTTGCCCAAGATCTCACAGCCAATAAATAGCAAAACTGGAATTCAAATGTAGTCTGATTACCTCTAGTATTCTTTTCATTGCACCACATCTCTATCCTCCCTTTTTTTTTTTTTAATATCTTGCCTACTAAGGCATCTTCCTTGCATCTATCCCTCTAATCCATTTTGTTTCACCAAGTCATCTTACTCAAGGGTTCCCTCACTCCTAATAGTATAATGATAAAGTAATAATAACAAAATAATAGTTCATGTCTACAACAGCATTAAAATCACAAAATATTTTCCACAATCTCCTGAGGCAATAGCAAAAGTACATACTTCTCATATGAGTGAGAAGACTGAGGTTCAAAAAGATTATGATATTCTCTTGTTCACACAACTTATAAGCATAAGAGCTGAGATCCTTTAATATGACTATTTCTTTTTAATACAGATCCCAATTTCTCATACCTGATCATATGGGTTTCATGAATAGTATAAAAGTAAAATCATTATATGATTACAAAAAATCAGAGCTGGAAGAGAATTCAGAAGTGCTTTAGTTCAACCTATATTTGAATAAGAAGTCCATGTGTAATATACTCAGAATCAGGTTATCCATCCTTTTCTTGAAGGTCACCAATAAAGATGATGCTATTATTTTCTGAGAGAGCCCATTCCTCGGTGGGTCACAATAAACTGTCAGAAATGTGTTAAGTTGTTTTTTGTTGTTTTGTTTTGTTTTGTTTTGTTTTTGGTCTTAATCCAAGATAAAACATTTTTCTTTGAAGCTTTCACCTCAACCATCCCTTTTCTCTTGAGGCTAAACAGAAAGGCTCTATTCTCTTTTTCAATAGTAACCTTTCAGGTACATGAAGAGAGTACCACATGACCTCTTAATCTCTAATGCCATCAGTTGGACATCCCCAAGTCCTTCAACTGCTCCATATGACATAGCTCGGAGACTCTTCATTTTTCAGATAGTTTTCCTCTCAACAGTCTTCATCTTTTCAATGTCCTTAATGTAGTTCCCAGGATCTGATCTCACAGTAATGAATCCATCTAAATGGAATTAAACTAATCAAAAAAAATTATAAAGCATCTTGGACCCATTTCTAAGACTCTGTAACTTGGTTAGGATATGGCAATCAATCAATAGTCATGTATTAAGTGCTTTCTGTGTGCCAAAAACTGTGCTAGGCCAAATGATGAAAGTAAACCATTCCTTGCCGTAAAATAGCTTATAAAAAAACTCTCTTTAAGGGCTGGTACACTATTGGCCTGTCTTGGACTTTGTAGAATGAGGATGCTAAGGAATCAGAGTAGGATTTTGGTGAGGGCTACCTATGATGGGTCCTTGATAAATGCTTATTAAACAAATACACTGCAATCAGAACAAATCTGGAAGATGAAGGATTTGGGTTATATGATTCCTAAGGGACCTTTCTAATTCTACTATTTAGTTACTTTATCCTTCCTGGCTCTAAGACTCTTATTCATTGTAAAGTAATGTTTCTCCTTCTTAGCTCTGATTTTTCACGTCCTAAAGATCCTCCACTTCAGATGCTTGATGTTCTAAAATTCCTCCCAGATCTGACTTTCTACAATCTAAGGACTCTTCAACTATGAGCTCTAATACTCACTTCAGCTTTGATGGCCCAAGTCCTGTGATTCCTCCTTTTTCTGACATTCCAGGTTCTAAGGGCCCTCCCAACTCCACTATTCTATTGTTATATGTTCCATATGACTAAAGAGAGTAGGTTCCACTTGAACTAGAGAAAGATATTATTTGGTTGAAATCAAAGCAATTTGCCAAAACCATCCTGGTACCATGTTATGTAAGGTATCAACTTAGTCAATAGTTTTAAAATCTGATTTATGTATAAGTTTGAATGAAATGAAAATAAATAATGAGATCATCCTTTGTGAGGTCCACTTGGATATATAGTCTTTAGCACAGATTCTTACACACTGAAATGAAGTCATGTTTGTATTCTTTCTCTCTCTATTTTTTTTTTGCTGAGACAATTGGGATTAAGTGACTTGCCCAAGGTCACATACCTAGAAGTATTAAGAGTTTGAGGCTGGATTTGAACTCAGGTCCACCTGACTTCAGGGCCAGCGTTCTATCCACTGTGCCATTAGTTGCTTCCATGTTTGTATACCCAATAGCAGAATATGCACAGGGTGTCCCAGAGAAGCTACTATGCAGAAGAGTATGTAATATAGGAGAAGGAACCAGGGCTTTCTGAAGAATTAATCGGAAGGAAAGGGCCCTTATCCCAGGACCCACTGTCCTTTTGAGAAAAAAAGCAAGAAGAATCTAGGGACTGGGTAAGGAGGAGTTTTTGTCCTTGGAAAGCCTGGAATCCTTTCCTGAGGTCCAACCATCCAGAAGCTACCTATTGGAACTAAGTGGAAGCTCAAACAGGTGCACAGCCTTTAGTAACCTGGAGAAGCTTCCACCTGCTCTGCCGAGCTCCTGTCAATTCTGTTCAATTCAACCAACCTTGAGGAGATACCTATGAAGATCCTGGCAACATCACAAAGCATTTCTGAGAACTGCATTTGTTACAGAAAGTAAAATGACAATTCTTGGAATTTTGCCCATTAGCAACTTCCAATTTTTAATGGAATCCAAAGAAAAAAAGGCACAGGCTACAAGAAAACACTATTTTGTTTTCTTAATAGGAATAATGAATTTGATTATGGTTTTAGTGTCTAAATTTCAACTGTAGACATAGCCATGGCTGTGTGGGCATTATATATTTGTATATGTGTGTATATATTTCTTGTAGGATTGATGTATGTGCTGGTATATATTAAGTGCTTAATAACATCTGAGTTCAGATTTATTTATTTGTTTGTTTGTTTGCTTATTTATTTGTCTGTCTATCTATCTGTTTGTTTTTGCTGAGGCAGTTCCTGATCTGAGTTCAGATTTGAATTGAGTTCCTCCTGATTTCAGGGCTGGTGTTTTATCCACTGTGCCATCTAGCTGCCCTGCCTTTATGCATTTTGGTAGGATCTTGCCTCTTCATGGAATGTTTTTCTTTCTAATGTCTGACACTTGGTATCTCTAACTTCCTGTAAATCTTAGTTCAAATACCATCTTCTTCACAAGATCCTTTTCCTAGTCATTCTGGCTTCTAGTTACTTCCTCTAAAAGTTATTCTTTTCAAATATCAAATCATTATTTATTTTGCCTGTATCAATTTATGTTATGTTATATCTCCTATTAGAAAGTAAGTTCCTTTGTGTTTGTAACCTCAGTGCCTACTCTGGGATCTCACTTAATAAAGACTTATTGATCGTATTCTCATCTGACTTTCAACTAGCTCAGATTTGGCCACACATATGGATGTCAGGATGGCTGAATGGGCTAAGTCAGGAGTGCTCTATTCTCTGAACGGAGACACAACTCTAAATTCCACTTCTAATGCAGTCTCACTTGATATTGAGAGAGAGGGGATTCATGAAGTCAGGAAAACGTGGGTTGAATTCTTGTCTCAGGACACTTCCTGTGTGAACTTGGGTAGATCACTTTACATCTTTATTTTCCATTTTCTCATCTATAAAATGAAGGAGTTGGACATGATGGATTTTCAAGTCACTTCCAGCTCTTCATTGATGATTCCATGATATAAAAAGCTCTATTCTGCTTGCTCTAAGATAAAGGGTAAGTCTCTTTCTCAGCCTTCCATGAAATGTTCATGAAAAAAAGTTGGATGGAACACATTTGGGAAATTATCTGGTATTTTTCACAATCTTAAGTAACTCTTTGCTACCACAACTTTTGAACATCAATATCTTTCATTACCATGAATGATGGAACTTTGGCAGAAGAATCAAACTTAGGGATGACTCAAAGAACCATGGAGAAATACCTTCATTGTTGGTCATATGTTGCCCATCCATATCCTCTAGAATGTGACAAGTGATGAAAAGATTGTCATTCATTAAATGGATGACCAGAAGGAGATGACACGAGATCATATCATCATGGAAGGATGGGTGGGATTTCAAGTTCAGTTTGGATAAGCTGACTACTGAATCTTTGGGACTGGATCTCCAACAAGTACTCAGATAGTACCTGCTTAAAAACTCACTACCTTCCATAACAGTACATTCAATTATTAGGAAGTCTTAAAATTAAGTCATAATCTGGCTTTCTTTAACCCACCCCCAGAGCTCCTAATTTCGCTCTCTGGAGCCAAACAAAAAGAGTCTAATGCATTTTTCCATGCCCGTTTTTCAAATTCTTTAGGATAATTATCATCCTAGTGTTTAAATATATATTTAAGATTTATAAAAATACACATGTAAGTATTATTTGTTGCTCCATCATTTCAGTTACCTTTAACTCTCTGTGACCCCATTTGATGTTTTCTTGACAAGGATGCTGGAGTGCTCACCATTTCCTTTCCCAGCTCTTTTTACAGATAAGGAAAAGGAGGAAAACAGGGTTAAGCTATTTGCCCAGGATCACACAGCTAGCTAGCATCTGAGGCCAGATTTGAACTACAGAAGATAATTCTTCCTGACTGCTGACTTCTGTACACTATGGTGTCACTTAGAGACCCACTTATTTATTACATATATGTGCATATATCTATATCATATTTATATAGCATTTTAAGATCTGCAAAGCACTTTCCACGTATCATATAAGTTGATGATCACAACTTTGTGAGGTAAATATTATGATTGTCTTCAGTTTTCAGATGGGAAAACTGAGGCTGAAAGCAACATTTAAGTCCCATAGTTAGCAAGCACCAAAGGTAAAAAATCTACCTTTTTCTTGGTATTAGAAGTTCCTGGATGAGTAAATTCCCTCTCTCATTGTAAGCGAGCATCTTTTCTAGAGCTTAGTAAATTTCCTAAGCCACTAGGAGTTTAGATAACTTATTCTGGCGTACACAGCCAATATGTACCAAAAGCAGGACTTGAATTCAAGTCTTTCTGGTTCAGAAGCCAGTTCTTGTTCAATCTGCCCAAGCTGTCTCTTTTCTCCACCCCTAACTTAGCACAAACTAGATTTATTAGATGTAATAAATATCTCTTTTTTTACTTAATTTAGTACATGGCGCGAGAGGCAGAGGGAGACTGACCTCTGCTGCCTGCATTTTTTGTGACCACAGGAAAGTCCCATTAAACCCTGAGCCTCAGTCATTTAAGGCCAGAAGATATTCACAGATTATATGCAATGTGTATTGCTGGATGGAATCCTTTAACAAGACTGGAAACTAGAAAGTATGATGCTCAGAAATCAATTTTTCCCCAATTTATTTCTATTCTAAGCATCATGTAGTAGATTAATTTCATTGTGTTTCTTTAAATCTCAATGTACGGATATATTTCCAGAACTAAGGACAAGGAATTTTTTTTGTCTTTTTTTGTATCGTCAATTCTTAGCACAGCAACCGCACATAGTAGGTACCTAAAATAGCTTATTGATTGATGATTAAAGTGACATGCAAATTCACTTAATAATTAGAAACTTCAGCAGTGGGATAGATCTTCATTTTTTAATTAAAAAAAAGATATTAAAAATAGGTTTGCAGTAGCTTTTTAAATGAAACTAGTAGCTCTACTAGCTCATAGAAGGAAAGTGACATATTACTTGGGATTTTCTATATTGATGTGAGGAAAGAACCACTGCAATCCAACGCCAAGAGAAACCGTGAGAGGGAGAGAAGGCAGCTCTTAGCTCTAGCATCAGCCTGCAAATCCCACACTGCCCGAAAACTTCAAAATTCACCATTTCTACTCTCTCCCTAGTGAGAGATCTATGTGGGAAATAAAGCACTCCAATTTACAATAACAGACCCGCAACAGTGGAAGCTGGTTGAATTCCATGTGTGTTCATGACCCAGAAAGACAGGGCACCTCTTGAGGGTCTCTCCAAGGTTCCTTGGTTTTATTGAAGGTAAACAAACAAGAGCAGTGGGTGAAACAAGCATTAAAAATGATTAAGTGTTCAATATAAAGGCTTTCCATCTCATGTCAAGTCCCAAAGAGACTGTTCGCTTCCCCCAATTCAATGTCCTCTTTCTGCATCAAGAGTTCCTGCCATGTCTCAACAAACTGAGCAAGAGAGTCACTCGAGATGAGATGACCATTGGGCATATGTGATGCATCAAGAATAGCACTGGAAAAAAACAGAACAACAACAACAAAAAGAATAGCACTGGATTCAAAGTCAGCAGTTCTGGGTTCAAGACAGGGGTCCTGCCACTTATTGCCTGTGTGGTAAATCACTTCAATTCTCTGGGTTACAATTTCCATCTAAGAATTAAGGGACCATCCTAGTTAACTTGTAAAATACTTTATATATGATCTAGTGATCTTGGAAGACAACTCATATCCCGGGATATTCACAGGGAGAGATATGTTTGATTCCCTCTTAAAGGCGAAGATACCAAATTTGGATGCATAAAATAAATTAATGAATGAAATGAATGGATGAATGAACAAGCCTTTATCATGTGTTTACTTTGTATTACACTCTATACATAAGGTTGGGAGTATAAATGTTGAAAGCAAAATAGTCTCTATCCTCAAGCATATAATCTTGTATGGGAAGAAAATAAACATTTATTAGTATCTATCAAGTCCCAGGTAAATTGGATTAAGTGAAATCGTTGCTTCTCTTCAAAACCAAGAACCAAAAATAATGTTCCAGGTACTGTGCTAAATGCTTTACAAATATTACTTCAGTTGATTTTTTAAAAAGGTCCTTATAAAGAAAGGGTTTTTTAAAGTGGTATCCATTTGTTTTCTGGCCTTTGGAAAACTATTGGAATATAATTGCTTCCCTCCATAGCTCTATATATTTTATTTTGAGCATTTAACACTGTGATTCCAAGAAGGCATTCACAGATTTTATCAGACTACCAAAGAAGTCCAGAACATACATATGGTCATAGAGGAAGACAACACATTATAGGGGAGTGATGTCCAAGGAAAGATACTCCTTTCTTTTTTTCAATAGTATTTAATTTTTCTAAATACATATAAAAATTGTCTTCAGCATTCATTTTCATAAGACTTTATGGTCCGATTTTACTCTCCCCCTCATCTCCCTCCTGCCCAAGACAGGATATAGCAAGCAATCGGATATAGGTTAAACATGTGCAATTATTTTAAACATTTCCATCTTTGTCATGTTGTGCAAGAAAAATCAGACCAAAAGGGAAAAAGCACAAGAAAGGGAAAAAAATAACTAAAGGTGAAAATATTATGCTTTGATCCACATTCAATTTCCAAAGTTCTCTGGATGTAGATAGCATTTTCCATCTCAAGTCTATTGGAATGTCTTAAATCACCACAGTGCTGAAAAGAGCCAAGACTATCACAATTGATCATCACATAATCTTGTTGTTGCTGTGTACAATGTTCTCCTGGTTCTGCTCCCTTCACTCAGCATCAGTTCATGTAAGTCTCAAGGCTCTTCTGAGTCTGCCTGCTCACCAATACTTAAAGAATAAAAATATTCCATAACATTCATATACCAGAACTTATTCAACCATTCTCCAACTGATGGGCACCCACTCAGTTTCCAGTTCCTTGTCACTATGAAAAGAGCTGCCACAAACATCTTTGCACATGGGGGGTCCTTTCCCCTCTTTTATGCTCTTTGGGATACAGACCCAGTAGGGACACTGCTGGATCAAAGGATATGCGGAGTTTTATACCGGGGAAAAGCAAAAATATAATGAATGGTAATTAGGTAATGAGGGAAGTATTTAATGATGAAGAACTGAAATTTTAACTTCTCCAAAGGCTCTTCTTCCCAAGGATAAGATGGGGGGGAAAACATAGGCTAAATTCATAAACTTTTCTGACTTCATTATTTATGCCTAAGCTTCCACCGTAAATTTACCTTCCTTTTCAAGGTTCAAAGGCTTGGGACTATTGTGGTTATTCTTTTTCCTCTGCAACCTCTACCTAAGTCATCAAGCCTTCTCAATCAGAAGGCTCAAACAAGTGTTGCTTCTTTCCTTTCTTCCTAAATCCCATTGCTAACAACCCAGTGCAAAATCTTTATTTTATATTGACTATGTTTATAGTTTCCAAGTAGATCTTGCCACTTCTAGTCAGTCCATCCTCTAATGCAATCTTCCTTGGGACAGGTGTAGTCATTCTATGAATGTGCTCAAAATTCCTCAATGGCTCCCTACTGTTTTAAGCTCCTTTCTCTGGGTATTTAAGTTCACTCACATTATCTTTTTAGCTTTACCAAAGAAAACAATAGACTTATAGATCCAGAGCTAAAGGAGCTCTCAAAAGTCATTTAAACCAGCTCCTACATTTTAAAGATGAAGAAATGCAGCCCAAGGAGGTCTAGGAACCTTTCAATGGTCACACTGACATAAATACTAGATGCAGAATTTGAAACTATGTCTTCTAATTCCAAATCTAGTATACATTTTTCTGTGCATAGCTGTTTCCCTAATGAATATAAGCTCCTTGAGGTCAAGGACTATTTCATTTTTATCTTTCTATCAGCATCTAAGACAATGTCAAGCTCATAGTAGGAACTTTAATTCTTGTTAAATGAGCAAAGCAGCCTTCTCCCACTCCCATTCCCTCCCAGTCCAGTTTTTCAATTTATTTCCCCTCACATAGGTTACAATTTAAGCAATCTGAATTCCTATCCGTTCTCTAAACATAACTGTGGGAAGCTGGCAGTGATCTGCATTGATAGAAGGCGTTCAAATCCAGTTTCAGACACTTATCACTATGTAATCCTGGGCAAGTCACTTTACCCTGATTGCCTCAATTTCCTCTTCTGTAAAATAATACGGAGAAGGAAATGGCAGCCCCCTTCAGTATCTTTGCCAAGAAAACCTCAAATAGACTCACAGAACATCAGACTCAATTGAACCAACTGAACAAAATTTTTGGTGACTGGCACACTGCTTGGCGTATAGCATGAACTAAAGAAATATCTCTCAATTGAAATGACCTTTCCAGATATAAATCCTATGATACTGGAATCAGTGATGGAAGGAGACTTTTTTCCCCAAAGAGTAAGGTCAAGTTAATTGATTCCATTACAAAAGGAAACTCACAAGAGAGTCCATCTTTGCTGACTTGTCTCTCCTGTTTTAAGAGTGTCCTGGTGGCACTAGACCCAGAAGGATATTTCTTTTAAAAATAAAATAAGCCTATGCAAGAGTCTTTATCTGCTGCATAAGAATGACAAAGTTGCTATGGCAACCCTAATTTCTAAAGTTAGGGTTATGCAAGACAGAGGGACAAACTCAGCTCTTGGCTCCAGGCAAAGAAAACATCAAAACTGTTACTCAATCCCCCTCCTCCCATTAATATCTTAATAACTCACTTATTTCCCATCCATTGCACATGCAGCATAGAAGCCCACCGTATCCTTTGGGGTGCATCCTTCATCATGATGATAGAGCCAAGAAATAGAACTGAGGAAGGATGACTGAAGAGAGTCAAGGGATCTGAGACTTGTCGTTTCACCTTTCTTAGAACCTTAGAATCCTGATCCTTGAAAGGAGAGAGCTGGATCAGATGACATGAGTCTTTTCCAGCTCTGACTTTCTCTGTTTAAGTTCCCTACAATTCTAACCTATGCAGCTCTACCTGCCAGCCTGACCTCTTCTACAGAGAATCCTCATTCACTCAGATTATATCCATTACCTAAACTCATCCTTTACTCAATACTCCCTATTACATCTAATATAAACCATTAAGTTCTCTATTTGGCTTTGAAAACCCTATATAACCTGAGCCCAAACTATCTTTCAGATCTTCTTGGACATTACTCAAACCTCCAGACTCTGTCATCTAGTCTAGCTGGCCTTATCTCTGTTCTTCCCACCTGACACTACATTTCCCATATCACTATCTTTACACTGATTGTTCCCCATGGCTGGAAGGCACTACCTCCTCACTCCCCCTCACTGAATCTCTCTTCCTTTAAAACACAATTCCTACATCCCTTCTACATGAAACCTTTTCTTATTTTTCCAGTGGTTTTGTCTCTCAAACAACCATGATCTTGAATGCTTTGCATTTACTTGATTTATTTTTTAAAATATTTATTTTGTTTGTACCTATATAAGTACATACAAAAGAGATGGTTTGTAAGTTGATATTGTTTCATTCATTATATTTGTATACATAATGCTAGAATAGATCCTGGAATGCAGTAGATAATTAATACTTTTTAATTGATTGATAAAGTTTCCATAGACAGCTAAGTAATATGACGGATAAACCTTGACTTAGAATCAGAAATATCTGAGGTCAAACCTCATCTCAGACACTAACTCTGGGCAAATCACTTGATTCCTCTCAGCTTCAGTTTCCTCAACTTCAAAATGGGAATAATAAAAATAGCACTCCCTCCCCTCAGGGATGCTGTGAGGAGTGAGATCATTTTTATAAAGTGCTTTGTAAATATTAAAGTGTGATATAAATGCTGGCTAATATTAGAATTCATGCAACTCCATTTGAGCACCTAATTCTGTATAAACTCACTGTGTATAATATTGAACCAATCTGGCTCATAAAAGAAAGAACATTAGAATTTTAAAAATTGTGTTCAAATCTACATTAGGATTTATTCCCTTATGATGACAGGAAAGTCATTTAGGACCTTAGTATTCTTTTCCATATGGACTACATGAAAACCTATACTGGCAGAAGAAGTTTCCTTCTATATGATTTTCCTATTCCAGTGAAATCCGAAATCCAATAGTTATCCCTATTTTACAAATATTTATTATTGGAGAATCATATAGAGTTGGAACCATATATAGAATTGGCCTAGAAGTCACCTAGGCTAACCCATGCTAACAATAATTCTACTCAGCAACAATCCCCAACAAATGAACTGCTAGCAAATATTTACTTATTTAATAATGGAGAATTTCTGTTTTGGACCATTTCAATTATTAGGAAGTATTTTTCCCCTTATATAGAATTTGTTCCTACTTCTGTCATGTGCAATCAAGCTAAACATATCTGACCTCTTTCTACCACTTTCTCCTATTTTTTCTTCTAAAATCTGACTTCTTCAATCAGTTCTCATAAAGCAAATTTCTAATTTTTTCATCTGTGAGAAATGATTTCCCATGATTTTCCTATGAGAGATTTCCCAATTATACATTTTAAAGTGACACCAAAATAAAAGTCCACACATACATTTGTAAGGGGAAAATGGTGATTTACTTAGAAAACCTCAAAGAATCAGCAAAGAAACTAATTTAGCAAATTAATAAGGTCAGTTAGGTATCAAGCTAAAAAATAAAACTGCACAAACTATCAACATTTGGACACAGAGCTAATAAAAGCTAGGAGGAAATGATAAAAGAAATTCCATTATGCATGACTATATAAAAATATATGAGAATTAAGACAACATAGGACTCATAAAAACATCACCTTTTACCAAAACAAAGGAAGCTATATCAATGAAGAGCTATTCCTTGTATATTTTTGGGCTACACTAGTATGACAAAACTGATGAGTTCCTAAATTCATTTTAAATGTTCCACCAAACTATCAGGAGAGTAGTTTATAGAACTAGACAAGATAAGAGCAGAAATCATTTAGAGGAACAAAATGTTTAGAATCTGAAGAAAAATTATGAGGGAGGACTGTTAAGAATGAAGGAATTTCAAATTATATTATAAAAACATAATCATTAAAACTTTTGTGTACTCATTTTTAAAATTTAAGTAGTTCAACCACACTAACTTGATAAGTAAAATAAAAAATCAGTTTAAAGCAATAACACAGTGTTTTAAAAACCCCGAACACAGATTACTGAGCAAAGGATTCTATTTGAGAAGAACTCCTGGGAAAACTAGAAAGCAATTTGAGAGAATTAAGTTTAAAGCATCACCTTATACCATATGCCTAAAAAAATCTCCAAATGAATATAAAATCTTAGTACTTAGTATAAAAAATTATATCACCAAAGAGAAAAAAGGAGAAATAGTGGATGAGTCATAAATATAGTTAAAGATAGAAATATTAAACAAGTAAAGGAAAGTGGTGATCATTAGAGGCAAAATAGACTAATACAATTATATGACATCATAATGCTTTTTATGAACAAAATTTGCATCGCTAGAATTAGAAAACAAACTATCAATTTGGAAAAATCAAGGCAAATAACACTAACATCCAAGATATATGCAAAGTGGACATAAATACATAAAGATTAAGAAGCCCAGTAAATGAAGTAATATTTGCAGAGAGTTCTTAAAAAAGAAGAAACTATCAAGACTACTAAAAATTATGCTCAAAAATAACTGAGAAATGAAAATTGAAATAAAATTGAAGTTTCCATATAACACATCAAATTGGAGGAAATACTATCACACACACAACGCTCAATGCTGTAGCAGCTCTGGTAAAGCAGATATACTAGCACATTGTTGGTGTAGCTGAGAACAAGTGTTGAAAGCAATTAAAAATTATTCAAGAAAAGTGATTAAAATGTCTATATCTTTTAATCCCACATTCTCACTATGAAGCATATATCCCTAGGAAGTGAGATAGATAGATAGCTCTAATATATGCCAAAATATTCATAGAAGGATGACTTTATGGCAATAAAAACTGAAAACATATCAGTTGCCTACTGACTAGGGGAATGGTATATGATATATATATGATGTACAAATATAATAGAGTATTTTTGTAAGAAATGACAAATAGGGAATTCAGAGAAATGTGGGCAGCTCTGTTTGAATAGGTGCATGAAAGAAGTCAAATTTTGAGCTAATAAAACAACTAATTAGGCTCAACAGAAAAGTAAGTGAAAGAACATTGCAATTCAAATCAAACTCTGCATTTGCTGTCAATATGACACTGGAGAAGCTACTTAATTCTGGGACCCCGTTTCCTCACCAGTGAAATGATGGTGTTAAAATAGATGGTCAGTAGGGTCCCTTCCATCTCTACATCTATGACCTAAACTCTGCTTGCCAGAGAAGAAGGGGTTCATGAGAAAGGAAAAAATGGTATCCTCTATACCATCAGGCCCATTGTTTTCATTGCACCAGCTAATTTTGTTTTGTTGCTTTTTATTTCCTATAAGGGAGAGCTCAAAGAGTAAAGGTAGCCTGAGGAAGAATCAAGAGCACCAATCTTAGAGGATCTTAATTTTTAGTCTTAGTCATTAGATCATTATCCTCATTTTATGGATGAGGAAGCTGAGACCAAGGGAAGGAATTCTAAGATATAAGTCATGGAGATGCCTTTAAACTCAATGGTCTTTCCCTAGACAGGAGATCTCTCTCCAATCAAGAGACCTTCATGCAAAATTAACTAGACCCTGAGTTTTAAAGGCTATTTGCCCTAGATATAGGGCATCTTATTGGGTTTTATTTTATCCATCTTTAAAGTGGGGAGAACACTATTAGCACTGTCTGGCCCCACGAGATTGTTACTTGGAAAGAAGAACTTTGCAAATTATAACTTGCTATAGGATTAATAATATTATTGCTATATAATGAAATAATCAGGAGAGTCCCTAAATGATGGGATGGGTCTCTTAATCATCTTGGTAAGAAAACAGCACTATTCTGAGAAAGGGTCCACAGGCTTCCTCAGACTGCTGAAAGGGTCCGTGACACACACAAAAATTAAGAACCACTGACTTAGATCTTTATCTGGTGATTATTTCCCTGTATCACTGTACTCAGACATCACTTCCAGGATTCTGAGACTGAGCCTGGGGAACAACAGGGAGGAAAGGAATAAACATAAAGGTCAATCTATTTATGGACACAAGACTAATAGTGCCCAAGAAGCCAAAGTCCCACAGCACCATCTATCTACCCATTGAAATTCAATGAACAATTCAATAAACATTAAGCATCTACTGTGTGCCATGTATATGACATAATCTATATTTACACGTGTTTCATATAGTATATGTGGTTTTTTTCATTTGTATCTTCAGAGCTAAACAAAAGACCTGATTCATAGTGAGAAAACAATAAATACTTGTTCAATAAATGAATGAATGATAGTCATTATTGTAGGAATAAGCAATAGAAATATGAAATAGCTCCTGTCCTTAAAGAACAGATATTCTACTGGGGAGAAATGAAATAATGACATGCATACAAATCAATCTCTGTAGATAAATATACAGATGGACAGATGAACAGATAGATGATATTTAAATAGATAGATGGATATAGCCATTATATATACACACACATATGTCACTATGTAAAGTATCTATGTGTTGCATAGATATGCATGTGCATATATATATATGCATATATATGTAACAGATATTTTGTCTTAATCATTAGACTTTGTACTCATTTTATAGATCAGGAAGCTAAAACCCAGAGGAAAAAATCAGTTTCCCTAAGGTCACTGAAGTTGTAAGTCGAGATGTCTTTAAGCCCAACGGTCTTTCCTAGGCAAGAGCTATCTCTCCAGTCAAGATATCATCTAGATAGATATCAGAATTGATTCTTTTGATGAATTGAATATCACACACATACAAAATAATTCAGAGAATAGGTTTTAACACGGGGGAAAAGTCAGATAAGCTCCAAGGATAGGAATGTTCCTTGAAGTCCTTTTAGATGGTAGACAAGAAGATAAAATCACCACTGAGAGAGGCGATTAACCAGTCCTGTAAGCAGAGACTGTCCTGAGCTGACACAGACCTCTTTATATTTATCATTAAGAAAAAAAAGTAACAGAATACACAGCAGACCAGAGACATCAACAGCCTTAATGACATGTCTTTTCGTTCAAAAAATGTATCTTTGTGTTGGGGGTTCCAGTGGGAAAATTCTCTGGAAATCCATGGCTTTTTAAAAATATATATAAAATTGATTCTAGACCAAAGGTGACGATCAATGACTTCAGCCCTGGCCTTATAAAGGATTTTTCCTCAGAACATCTGTTCCTGGGCTCTGGTTGAAGAAGATTCTTTTTATAGCTTTCAAGAGCTGACCTTTCACCCCTCGCCTCACTGCTTCCCGTCACCCCCACTCAATCACACCAGGTATTCTTAAAAACACACAATAAATCCCTTGGCTCCCTCTAATCAAGGCCTCTTACACACTTGAAGGGTAACCACCAAGAAAAGAGGACATTTTATAAAATGCTGCTAAAGAAAATCAAAATGGGATAGAAAGGATTTTCTAATCATTCTGGCTAATTACAAAGAAAATACAGGTCACACTTTTTAAAAAGTGTTCTTTATTATAATATTCTTTTCTTTAAAATCTGGAAAATATGAGTAAGAGAAGAACTATAAGGAAGCACAATGAAATAATATTGAATAACCAGACACAATGCCTGGATTCATATATAAGCTTAAACCCTTATTTGCTATGTAACAGAAACCTCTGGGAGCCTGCCTGAGTTACCTAAATGGGAATAATGAAAACAATACTAACCAAGCTTTCCAGGTTGGTCAAGGATCCTTCTATGAATCAATATTGGGTAGAGTGGCTAGAACTCAGGGCTTTAAGACCAGAGTTCAAATCTTATTTCAGACTTTCACAAGCAAGCAATGCAGGGCAAGTCACTGAACCTCTGTCAGCCTCAGTTTCCTTGTTTGTAAAATGGAAGTGACTATAGCAATATTTACTAAACTTAAAAAAAATCATTTTAAAGACTCAAATCAAAGCAGCTTTACCCTTCCAAGAACTTGTCCTTCCAAGGTACAATCCATGAATGCATTCCTCTTCTCACTTCCCGCTCTTAAAATATCTATCTTCCTTTAAGGTCAAATGAGATAATATGTAAAGCATTTGGCACAGAGAAGGTGCTTAATAAATACTTGTTTCCTCCCCTTCTAACTCAAACCTTTCCTGAATTCTCGAGCTCCATATACCTGACATTTACTTTATGTACATGTGTACACATATATACAAATGGACACAAATTACTTTGTATGTGGGCACATAAGTATTTTATACCTAGATGCATTACTAAATACAAAAGTTATATTTATATGCACATGTGTAATCTATGTATGTGTGCTACACATGTACAAAACACACATATGTGAACATACACAAATATAGATGTATATGCACCTATACACACTTATATATATATAATCAGACATATATATATACATATATATGCCTACATATGTGTGTATGTATAAATAATAATATGTGTAAATAGGACCAGTTAGGTGGTACCATAAGCCTGGAGTCAAAAGGACTCATCTTCCTGAATTCAAATCTGACCTCAGACACTTATTAGCTCTGTGATCCTGGACAAGTCACTTCACCCTGTTGCCTCAGTTTACTCATTTGTCAAAAAAGCTAGAAGGGCAATGGGAAATCACTCCACTATCTCTGCCAAGAAAATCCCAAATGGGGTCATGAGGAGTTGGACATGACTGGACAATGAAGCTATGAATCTGAACGTGGATGTTGGACATTGGGCAAAGTTGCTTAACTCAAGTCTCAGTTCCCTCATCTATAAAAAAAATTAGGGTTGGATTCCAGAGCCTTTCATGTTCTTTCCAGAACAGAATCCAGAATTCTAAGAATTCTCAGTCCCTTCCAGCTTAAGCATTTACTCTTCATGAACCAGGACATCATTTCTCTTCACTAATGTCATGTGTTTCCCACTTTAATATTTTTGAACTGTACTCCTTTAATTGCTTTTTCTAGTCAAACCTCAGTTTCCCACTCAATGAAGTAGCAGGTCAAAGACAAAATTAATTCTGTATTTGTCCTGTATCCCTTTGGCTGTCTGATGAAGACTATGGACCCTTTGCAATAATTATGTTTTGTTTTTTAAATTTATCTGTCTGAAGTAAAGATTCAGGTTTAGGTAGAAGTTAATGAAAATAAAGATATGTTGATTTGTTTGTGTGTGTGTGTATGTGTGTGTGTGTGTGTGTGTGTGTGTGTGTGTGTGATTATGGGCTGTTTCCCATCCAAGTTCCCAAATCCCTTGGTTTATATAATAGTTTAGGTATTACCCAGGTGAGTACTCTTGGTTTATATAATAGATAAGATTGTCTTGATGATAAATCTGGAATTCTAAGCCCCAGGCACTTTTTTCTATGCTACCTAAAGCAAACAAGCAGCACTGGAACAGTAAGTCCTCATTCTTATACATGATTTAAATCCAACTTGACCAGCTTGTGGTCTGGCCAGAACACTGTTCCTTTGACATGACAGCATGTCAGAAGGCCTTGCTATCTTGGACAAATCAGAGACCCGTTCACATCCTGGACTCTCCTGCCTCCCGGGAAGCTAGCTGAGCTGAGACCCAAAGACAGTGGCAAACAATTCTAGTGTCTCTGCCAAGAAAACCCCATATATAGTCCCCGGGGTCATGAAGAGTAAAACCTACTGAACAACCAGGTCTTCTAAGACCCTACCCCTGCAGCTTCCATTGTCCTCCAGTACACTGGGAAGCTTTATTTCTCAACGCTGTAGCAAAGAAGGAACTTCCTCCTCCTGAAGCTGAGGAAGGGGTGACAATAGAACGCTTGTTTTGAACCAGAAATGCAGAATGAAAGGAGCTGGAAGGAAGGTGGAACAGCAGTTGGGGAAGATGATTTACCTTCACTTTGCAACAGTAAATGTAATTTCAGTTTTTGTTCCCTTCCACCTCTTCCCCCATTTATCCCTTCCCAATGAGAAAAAAAAAAAAAAAAAAAAAAGGTCAGTGAGCACAGAAGCAGACTTCATATTCTCCCAAGAACACTGAATTAGAGAGCAAGCTGACAGCTTGCAAGAGATAACAGGGAACTCATTTTCTCTCTGTTAACTCAAGTGTCTAGGAATTGACACAGAGAGTGGTTGGAGGACTAACTTTTTATGAGAAACCACATAGGAATCCTAGCCCCCAAAACATGTATTTTTAAATTTTTATTTTGAACCCAAGCGTTAATACAATTATCAGAATTATAGGATCATAAGATCATAGACTTAGAATTAGAAGGAACATTAGAAACCACTGAGTCCAGGTCCCATCATCTTACAGAAGAGGAAACGGAGGCACATGGAAGATAAGTGACTTTCCAGGATCACATAGCTTATATAATATATAATATGGGATTCGAATCCAGGTCTTCTGAAATCCAAGTTTATGATTTTGTTGCAGAAATAGAGCAAGCTTGCTGAAATGTGCCATTTGGGAGACTGCCTTTTAATTTAAATTCACACAGCCTTGAGGGAGAAGTATCAGTAAAAAAAATATCTTTATTGTATACTTCAACAACAGTACTATATGGGGATCAATTCTGATGGATGTGGCCATTTTCAACAATGAGATGAACCAAATCAGTTCCAATAGAGCAGTAATGAACTGAACCAGCCACACCCAGTGAAAGAACTCTGGGAGATGACCATGAACCACTACATAGAATTCCCAATCCCTCTATTTTTGTCCACCTGCATTTTGGATTTCCTTCACAGGCTAATTGTACACTATTTCAAAGTCCGATTCTTTTCGTTCAGCAAAATAACTGTTTGGACATGTATATATATATTGTATTTAACTTATACTTTAACATATGTAACATGTATTGGACAACCTGCCATCTGTGGGGGAGGGGAAAGTTGGAACAAAAGGTTTGGCAATTGTCAATGTTGTAAAATTACCCAGGCATATATGCGGTAAATAAAAACTATTAAATAAAAATATCTTTAGTGCTCTTGTTTTTAATATGGATTCAATATATCTGACCCAGCAGGAAGAAATGCCCAAGGTCATTTATCTAATGGTCTGATCTTCAATCTAGACACCTGGGTGGCAGCTGCCAAGCATATAAATGATCTAAATGAGCTGCCAATGCAAGGACAAATTCTCCTCAGGATGCTCTGGCATAAACACGTCTTGCTCTTCTTGGCAGAGGTTGAGGTGGTGGACTGCAGGAGCAGAATGAGACAAGCATTGCCCAAAGATCCATATTTTGTTGTGTTTGCTTAGCTGTGATTTTTTGTTCAAATGGAAGGCTTTACTGCAAGAGTGAAGGAGTCATTGATAAGTGAACACAACATTTAAAAGGGTATTGATTTCAAAAAAAGTTAAGAAAAAATAACAAGATCCCCTTCCATTGTTTCCTTCCCAAGACTCCATCAGGATCAAGACTTTCTCCATTTCAGAGAATTGTGGATTCAGGGATCACAGAGTTAAAGGGCAGCTCAGATGTTCCTAGCCTAACTGCTTGGAAATAACAGTGCAGACAGAAAAAAGGTTTGATTTGGAACCGAAGGGCTTGGATTCAAATGGACTTAGTAATTTACTACCTGTGTGTCTCTTTTTGGTCAGCATAACCCCACCTTTTTTTTCTGAAGCAATTGGGGTTAAGTGACTTGCCCAGGGTCACACAGCTAGGAAGTGTTAAGTGTCTGAGACCAGATTTGAACTCGGGTCCTCCTGAATTCAAGGCTGGTGCTCTATCCACTGCGCCACCTAGCTGCCCAAGTCCCCCCATTTAAAATCAAAAGTTGGATCAGATGAACTTGAATATACTGTCCTCCTCTAAATCAATCATATGACATAAACAAGAATCCCTTCCACAGGGATCCCCTCAGCACTGATTCAGCTAAAGGTTGAAAGGTTTGCTGGTAAGTGTTTAACTACAAGCTCTCAGGGAAAAAAAAAAAAAAAGAAAAGAAATGTACAAGTGCAAAATACTTTTAAGTTTCATCTGCTTTGCTAACATCTTTTCGATTGCTTTTTTAAGTCTAGAAATTGAAAAAACAATAAATCAATTCCTAATTTGTAGCTTTTATGGATTTACAAGGTGTAAACCCTCATACTGAAATTTAATAATCAACTAGAGCATATAGGAGCTGATTTCAGCATATGACTGCTTCCGTGATTCTGTAATCAGTCAAGCCTTAAGATGACCAAGGATGAGGAACTAGCCACCCTTCCCCACCATCCAAGGTGTTTTGGATACTTCTAATTCTTTAGGTGGTTTTTTCTTATATTTAGATGAAATTTGTTATCAAATATAGTAACTGCCATTCAATAGCCCTAGCCTTGCTCTTTGGGCGGAGGTAGACCAGTAATCCCTTTTCCCGTGCGATGGGATACACCATTCCTGTGTTTAAAAAGAAAGTTGTCCAATGCGATGATTCAAACCAGTTCCAATTGCTCAGTGATGAAGAGATCCATCTGTACCCAGAGAGAGGACTGGGGCGACTGAATGTGGTTCACAACATAGCATTCTCACTTTTTTGTTGTGGCTTACTTGTGTTTTATTTTGTTTTTTTTTTTTACTTGTTTGATTTAATTTTTCTCATGCAGCATGATAATTGTATAAATACTTATGCATATATTGGATTTAACATATATTTCTACCATGTTTAACATATATTGGACTATTTGCCATCTAGGGAAGGGGGGAGGGAAATTGGAACACAAGGTTTTGCAAGGGCTAATGTTGAAGAATTGTCCACACACATATTTTGAAAAAAAAAAAAAGGTTTAATAAAAAAAGAAAGTTGTCATGTATGGAACTGCCTACCATCTAGGGGAGGGGGTGAAGGGAAGGAAAGGAAAATTCGAAACAGAAGTGAGTGCAAGGGATAATGTTGTAAAAAATTACCCATGCATATGTACTGTCAAAAAATGTTATAATTATAAAATTAATAAAAAAAAAAGAAAGTTGTCTCAAGCACACAAACATTCCCAGAGTTGCATGAAAAAGAAAGTGATCAGTTCAAACTCTCTATTTAGAATGGCTTTTAAGATCCCACCCAAACTTGCATCCAAACAGCAGTATAAAGCTTGCTTGTAAATGACTTTAGATGCATTTTCTTGTAAGAGTTTGACCTTAATTCCATGAGGTAGGTCCTATTCTTATTCCATTTTATAGATGAGTAAAAAGGAGGTTCAAAGGCCTTGTATGATTGGCCCAGAATTATAGATTAAGAATCTGAAACAGGAAGCACTGCAAAATGCCCTGTTCCATTCTAAATTCGACAAAGTTCTTTCTCTGTTATCTGTGCCAATGGAGGTAGACAATTAAGAAGAAAAAAATATAAATTATGCAGACAGGTTCTTTAGATGGGTCTGGCAGTAGAAGGGCAGGACAAGACTCTGAGGAAATTTCTGAACTTGAAGTCAGGGGAAATAAAAAAATCAGTTGTAATAGCAAGAGGCCAAAATGAAGGAATGGGGAGAGGTGTCAATTAACAGAAATGAAGAAGTCCTGGGGATGCAAAGGGTAAATTCAAGGTCACTTTACAGGATGTCAGCTAAAACTAGGTGCAACGTGTCCAAAAGGTAGATAAATTGGGGTCAGTCTCTGATGATCTAGACTAGGCTGATTATTGTGGAAACCAAGGGGAATAACAGGTATCTAATCAGAAATACAGGGGAAAGGAACAAAGAAAATACCAACAGAGAAAATAAAGATAGCTTCCAAAATGTTAGATAGGATGATAGGTTCTCAAATAATTGAGTCAAGACCTTTGATGTTGCTCTCTTGTGAAGTATTTCCCTGTTGCTTCTAGGATCAAGTATAAATATCTTTCTCTAGCATTCAAAGTCTTTCACAAATTGGTCCTAATTCATCTTTCTAGCTTCATTAATATACTTACATATATGTGTAAATATACCTATAAGTACATCATGAAGCCAGAAAGATAAATCAGGGTCAATTTTTGAAAGACTTTGAACCTCAAAGAAAGTAAGATATATGTTTATGTATGTATGCATGTAAATGCATATGTGAAAATATATACACATGTATGTACATGTATAAGATGAAATAATGAACAATTATCTTCTTAAGGGGGATGAAATACCCATGTTAGATATAGCATACACAAATAATATATGCTTGTGAATTCACACACATATTTATATTGTAGCTACTAGAAAATGGGAATATCATTGAGGAGAGGAAAGCAATGAAATCACCATGGTCACTTCCCCCATGTTCTAGTCCAATGCCACATTTATTTCACTGGCTCTCTCTCCATGAGATTTATGGTGTTCTCACTCCCCAGAATCATAAGAAGAAAATTCTGAGTAGGGATCAAAGATAGAAGGCAGCTCCCTAGGTTTGCTGCTATTTGATAGGAGCTGAACCTCAGAGATTCAGATCAATTCTATATCAGCAGTTTAGGAATCGGAGAACTTCATAGTTAGAAGAGAACTTGTAGACCACTTAATCCAGCATCTTCCTGAAGAGGAATCCTCTTCCCTTTTGAGACAAGTTGTCAACTAGCCTCCTGCTAAAGACCTCCACTAAAGAGCCAGATCATTTTTGTGGTTGTATTCTCAGGACTGGGAATGCAGCAGGTATTCACTAAATGCTGATTGATTGATTCTGAAGCAATCTACTTCCACTCTGAGACAACTCCACATTATAAGGAGGCTTTTTCTTAATTTTGACCTAAATATAACTCAGCCTAAGCACATTTTGGTGCTTAATATATGCATGTGGAGTGATTGACTAAATCAATCTCCCTACAATTACTACTCTAGTATTACCAGTTCTTCCCTATGGGGAAAACAAAATCCTTCTTTCACATGATAGACTTTCAAATACTTAAAGGTAGCTGCAGCTGCTATGCCTCCCCTTCAGATTTTTATTTCCCAGGTTAAGTAGCTCTAGTTTTATCAATGGATATGGCAAGATTCTCACCATCCTGGTTACATTTTAGATTATCAACGGTCTTATAAATGTGGCACCCTTTATTTGACACATTATTCCAGATGGCACAGAGCAACAGAACTAAAACCTTCTTCACTGTCCATATGTTTTTCTTCCTCCCTCCCTTCCTTTCTTTTTTTCTTCTTTCCTTCCTTCCTTCCCTCCCTCCTTTCTTTCTTTCTTTTTCTTTCCTTTCTTTCTCTTTTCTTCATTTTTGTCTTTTTCTTTGCATCCTTTTATTTCTTGCTCATTCCTTCTTTTTCCTTCCTTCTTTCTTTCTTTCTTTCTTTCACTTTTTCTTTTCTCCTTCCCTTCTCTCCCCCTCCCTTCTTTACTTTCTTCCTTTTTCTTTTCCAACATTTCTATTAAGGTAGTTTATGATCAAAAAGATTTTTTTTTCTGCCAAAGCACACTGTTAATGTTTATTGAGCAAGAAGACTGAATAAGTACTGAATCTACAAGAACTGATAAAAAGAATGGATTCAGAGAGTCCTAAGAAGAACTCGTCCATGGACAAATAAGCAAATCTAGGACACTTTAATACAATGATAACATTAGAAAAGAAAACACATTAAGACTTCAGAAATCTGGTCCTTGCAACCAGTGACCAATCGGGACTCCAGAAGATCAATGATGAGACTTGTTACCCATTTCTTGGTGAAGTCATGATGGGAGATAGGTGAAGAATAAGACATATTTCCATGACCAATAGTACATAAATGAGTTTTTCTTGACTCTTTTTTGTTAAAAGAGGAGGGCTTTTTTTGGAGGAAGAGGGTAGTGGCAGTCATGCAAAAAGGGGGTAGAATCAGAAAAAAAAGAAAAGAAAAGAAAAGAAAAGAGCCTCAATGAAACACTTTGAAAATATGCAGAGGAAACTAGGGGACAGTTCAAAGGGAAACACACACAATGTTGATACTATCATATGTGTATATCTGTGTGTGTGTAAACTTGAGAAATTCTTGTTTCCTCTCTTTATAGTTTGAGATTCCAGAGACCTTAGAAGTCTATCTAGCTTAACCCCTTTATTTTGCAACCCCCAAAAAATGAGACTTAGAGATATGAAGTAATTTTGCCCAAAGGCACAGAAGAGTTAAGTAAGAGGTGGTATAAGAACCCAGAGGTTGTGATTCCAATGAACCCTTCTGTTCCCTTCACTTGCTCTCATTTTCTTGTGTTATCTCAGTAGATTGCTTTCTCCTTCCCTCAAAATGAGGTAATACATAATTCATCTTCTAGAACCTCCGCACTCTCTCAATGATAGCTGCTTCCATCAGAATGGCTGCCCAGCATGGCTGCCTAGAGCCATGACCAACATCTTCTCTATCCCACTCAGCAGATGATCAAGCACCGTGGTCCTCTGTTAGCTGGCCTTCTCCTCAGCCAGATTCAGATACCAATCAAATTTCAAGAATTCCCCAGTAGAGGAGGAGTTCACTGGGGCTAGGTATTTATTAACATTTGTCTTTGTATTCTCACAGTCTAGCACCATTCCTGGCACATAGTAGGAGTTTAGCAAATATCAGTCAAATTGACTCAAGGAAATTTCTTTTCTCCATTGGAATGGGTATCCTTAATCCTATATGTGGGAGCAAGACTATTTCACCTCCTATCAATCTTATTTCACACACACACACACACACACATACACATACACACACACACACACACACACACACACACACACATCCCTCTCTTAAATGAGGACTGTCTAATTACAGTTTCACTGAATCTCATTATATTTAGGGCATAAAAAAACTTAAACAATTTGTTCTCAGCAATCAGATGCACTGATGAGGAGGTCTTATGTTCCCCTTCAATTTTATCCAAGTACAAAGCAATATACTGGCACCCTAACACTATCTACTGAAAAAAGCCAATTTCTAACACATTTTATAGTACAGAGATGGGGAAAATCTACAACAGTCATTTAACCACAGGGAGAGCTGGTTTTTTCCTATTTCTTTATGCCAAGGATTGGTAATGTTTATATTTTAATAGCCTCCGAAGGAGCCCACCCAGCAACTTCTATGCTATACAAAGAAGGAGATTCAATGAAAGGCCATAAAAAATATATTACGCACCCACTATGGGCAGAGGCAGAAGGAGAGAGAGAGACAAACAGATATGAGACAGAGACAGGGAGGAAGGGAGGAAAGGAGAGGAGTGAAGGTTAAGGAGAGAGGGAGAGAGAGAAAGATAGACACACACACAGAGACAGAAGAGAGACAGAGACCATGTTTTAGTGACTAGAAAAGCAGCCTTGAATTTAAGTACTATTCCTGGTAAACTCTAGGATTTAGTTGTTTTGCAAATCTTAAAGCTCTATCCAAATGTTAGCTTAGTTATGTGTACAATAGATAGAGTATTGGGCCTGGAGTCAGGGAGACTCATCTTCATGAGTTCAAATCTGGCTTCAGACATTACCTCTGTGAACCTGGGCAAATCACTTAACTTTATTTGCCTCAGTTTCTCTATCTGTAAAGTAAACTAGAGAAAGAAATGGCAAACTATTGCAGTATCTTTGCCAAGAAAACCTCAAACAAGACACAACTAAAATTACTGAATGAGAACAACAAAAATGTTAGCTATTGTTATTTTTAAAGCGAGGCAATATAATATAATAGATAGAACATTGACTGTGGAGTCAATAAGATCTGATTTGTAATCCTGCCTCAGCTACTTAATAGCTGTGTGATTCTGGGAGAGGCGGTTAAATCAACCTCATTTTACTAATCTATAAAATGAAGATAATAATAACATCTACCTCATAGGGAAGTTATGAGATGTAATAATTGCTATGAGAAGGTTTGCAGAAAGCATGAAGTAGAGAGAAAATTTGGCAACCTCTTCTCTAAGTATACAGGCAAGAAATACATTATTTATATATAGAACAAACACACAATATATGTACATTTTATTATGCATATATGTATATGTGAGTTGTATAATATGTGGAGTGTTATAAAAATCTTTGAATAGCTATCTCTTTATAATAAGATTATTTAAAAAGACCCAGAATACTATAATTCAACAAATGTACATTTGGAAGTCAGAGCCATCAAACTCACAATTGTAAAACTCCTGTCTTGATCGTATAAAAATCTAATGTCCTTTATGTCTCCATTGAAAGACCTCTGGACACTGAACTCTGTATTAGATTTATAGAGTATCATCTAATTTTAATTAGAAGGACTTCAGGGACCAACTAGCCCAATCTATTCCTCTAAAGGCAGGTCTACTACTACAAACACGGGTTTATTTAGCCCCTTGACTAAAGATGTCCAAGAAGAAGGACATAATACTCCCCAATATCACTGAATTAATTTTTGCACCACTTTCATAAGAACTTCCTCCTGACAGGAAACCCCAAAGGGCCTCTTTTCAAGTTTCACTCATAGACCTTCTCATACTTGAAGACAGTGGTCAGGTCAACCTGAGTTTTCTCATCCCAGATGATTGACCTGAATCAGATTCTTTTATCTTATGTTTTGTTTTAAGTAATCTTGGTCTGAGCTTCCAACATAACTTGTCTTAAGGCTTATCCAGATCTGAGGTCCTTGTGAACCAATTGATAATAGCACTTAATGAATCCTGAGCAATGTCTTCCTTCTCCAAAAACCTGTCAATATCTGAAGGCTTCTGGACATGGTAAGGAAACCTCAAACATCTATCTCTGATTGCCTCCTACTATTGATTCATCTGATGAGAACAAAGTATTATTGTTCCACATAGTGCATTTCTGGTAAAGAGGAAACATGTTGTTGTGGACTCAACATGAATGACTTGGATTCAGATCTTATTTTTTAATAATATATAGTCTCTGTGACCACAAGTAAGTCACTTAATCTTATATAAAGTCATAACTTATAACATTAAAAAGCTTGGTGTACCTGCTTCATATTTTATATAAATTATAGTTTACATCTTTATATGTTGCTGATGACTTGTCCAATCTGTATCAATAGAGGACATTTCCACACCAGGAGTTTCTAGGACTGACTAAAAGGACCCATAACATCATAGATTTACATTCCAGGGCCATCCAGTCCTTTCCTTTTACAGATAAGACAATTGAGATTTAAAGAAATTATGTGACTTGCCCAGAGAGACAAAATTAAGTTCCGGAGGTGAGATTTGAACCTCTGGTCTTTTGATCCCAGGGAAAGCACTCCTTTCTCTTCAAAAATTCTTAAACTGTGGGTCACAACACCATAAGGGGTCATTTAACTGAATGTGGGGGACACAATATTATGATTCATTATCAGTAAACATTTAACTTGTATACTTATTTTATATATCTTCATACTTGGGGCCACATAAAGGTTTCTTAGGCAAAAAGGGATTGTGAGTGGAAAAACTTTAAGAAGCCCTGATCTCAGCTCAAGCTTAATTTGAAAAATAAACCATTATATTGTATGACTGAAAAGCACAGAACAGCACATTGTAGTTTGACCAAAGGATTTAAAATGAAGATCATACAAAGAGCAACAGAGATACACAATGGATATGAATAGTCTATCATATTATCAATGAAATGCACAAGAGAAATCATACTAAATAAGTTCAAAGAAATATATGATGAGGTGATCTGATAGATAACTTGAGAAAGACTGGATGCTCCATTGGTACCCATGCGATGTCAGGAGAAAACAGGAGCTTCCCAAGGATATGGATTCCCTATAGGAGAAGTGTAAAGTGGATGCTATTGAGTAACGGAGAGACAAGTTTTTAATGAATAGCCTCAGAAGGTAAGGTCTAAAGAAAAAGCATGGTTCATCTTTTAATAGGCACAACTAATAAATAATTCAAGAAGAGGTGAAGGAATTGGGGTACCAGGAATCTAGGACATAGTCATAAATAAAACTGACTGCCAACACCAAAGTGACATCACACAGAGATGTCACAAATGCCAAAGGATGGCAATTGTCCAGCAAGGATGGAAAGAATGTTGATTTTGAGTCTGAGGGCCTAGATTCAAAGTTCCACCATTGGTACTTCCTAGCTCTAAGATATTAGGCAAATGATTTGTCTTCTCCAGAACTTAGTTCTTTCCTGGATAAAATGAAGCCAGAATAGGTGCTCTCCAAGGTGCCTTCCAACTGTAGAGCCTAATATCACATGGATGAGAAAAATGTAAAGAGCTGACTAGAGGCAAGATCAGGTACCAGGAGAACAAGTCAAGGATGTATAAAGTTCAGGATGACATGAAAAAAGTAAAAAAGTCACATGTCTTGGCACGATAGCCATTAAACAGCAACATGGAAATCATCAGACATATCCCATCTTATTGCCTAAAGATGCAAACTTGTCAGGATTCAGGAGCAGAACCCTACACCATCACACTGAAAAATCTATGTAGACTTTGTCCTTTCCTCTGCCATTGCTTGTAGCATAATTGGCTTTCAGACTTAACCTGCCCAAATCTTTTATTTTTTCCTCCCAAAGAGCATGCTTGAACATTCCCCAATTTCACACCTCTGCCTTCTACTAGTCATGTGACCGTGAAAATAATCCTTTACTTCTCTGAGGTTCAGCAGTATTTAATGTAAAGAATATGGCTATGCTTTCTCCTTGGAGGTAAATTACAAAGATTAATCAATACACACGTATGTGGGACACACTTGTTAAAAGTCAGGCTAGGTGCTGGGAGATACAAGCAGAAAGAATGAAACAATCCTGACCGTCAAGAAGCTGTTTATATTAAGCAGCAACAGCAGTGATGACAATATGGCATGGTGGATAAAATGTTGGACTCTAGCATCAGAAAGTCCTGAGTTCAAATCCTAACTCAGTCACTTAATTAGTTATGTGACTCTACACAAAATCCTTTTCCTCTCTCAGCTTTAGTTTCCTCATTTGTAAAATGGAGATAATAATAACACTTACCCTACAGGAATCTGTGAAAGATAAGATGAGAAACATGCTTTTCAAACTTCACAAGGCCATAGAAAACCTAGATGATGATGAAGATGAAGATACTGCTTAACTTTAATGATGATGAGGAGGAGGATGGTTACGTCCTCACATTTACTGTCTTCTCCCCACCCAGTTTCTGCCACGTGCCTCTTGTTTTCCTTAGCTCCCATCTGGTCATTCCTGCATGTTCACACCCATGATGCTTCTCTAGTTTTGCAGTCTCAATCAAAAACAGCATATTCTTGCTTGGTATTAAGTGAGACAAAACTAAAAATAGTACTGTGGGTTTCCATAGATATCTGATGGCTTTAGTACCAAATTTGCTCAGCTTCTAAGTGAAAAAAGATTTCTCCCCTGTCTCTGACTGCAAAACAAGTAGGGTCTGTCAAGTCAAGCTGTGCTCTCCAGCTCATGTGGAAAAGCATGGTGTGCTATAAAGCCCCCTGTCATTATAACTTTCGTGGCCTCTTGAAAGGGGAAAAAGCAAAACCCACTCTGTTCCTCATAGACAACCTAGCTATGGACACAAAAGAGGTTTTTACCTTCAGTGGACCCAAAGGCTAAAAATCCAGAGTGAGAAGACAGACTCTGAGGAGCTCAGATCAAGAGAAATCATTGATAAGTCATCCACCAGTTTCTGCCTAAAGACAAAGGCATGGGGATCCCACTACTTCTTGAAGCATCCCATTCAACTTGTAGACAGCTCCATTTGGGACAAAATTTTTCTTTATATTTCCTCTGCCTACAATTCCTCTCCATTGCTTCTAGTTCAACCCCTTGTGACCAAACAGAACAAATTAAAGCCCTCTTGCACTTGACAATCCTTCAAATATGTGAAGATGGTGACCACGACACCGTTGCCCATCCCTTTTTGGTTTCTTATCTCTGGACTATCCCTCCCTAGTTCCTTTCACTCATCCTCACATGGCAACAGAGCCTGACTGGGTGGGGTGAGAGGATGAGCCAGCCTTTCCCCAAAAAAACATCAGGCAGAGCAGGTGGCCATAGCAATGATTTTTCCCATTTAATCCCAAGCTCACTGTTTTATTCTGGCATTGTTTCCTAGCTTAACAATGTCCTTTCATGATCTTTTGTCTCATTTTATTTTTATAACTCATTGTCCAAACCAACAGAAGAACCCTCTCATGCTGCCCATTCATCAGACATCTCTTGGAATTGTTTACAGAGTTAAATAAGAGATAGAAAACAAAACAAGTGAGAAAACTTAGAGTGCTGTGGAAATGTCAGCTTATTAATAATGATAAGCAATTGTGTGATACACTGAACATAAAAAGAACAATATTAGAATAACAACTCTTCCCAGAACTATTTCTATTGGAATTCCATTTTAAAAGATAAGAATGAAATCACAGTTATACTGACAATAAAAATAATAATATCTAATAATAATAATAATAATAATAATAATAATAATAAAAACTAATAATATCCTCCCCTAATCCAGATCGTCACTTCCTTGCAGCTTATAGTCGCAGAGAGTTGCCTATGTTTTAGAGCGTCTCCCAGATCCAAATATCATCAGATACTTGCTGAAGGCTGTTAGCAGCCTATCAGCTAGATTGCTCCTGAGGAGCCCCATTCTTTTCTACTGTTCCAATAGAGAAGTGGTCTGTGATATAAAAGGAAATGGAAGGATCGAAGAGAAAAGAAAGTCTAAGTTGACAGAAACCCAGAATCTCAGAACTGGAGGGACTGAGGAGTCCAACTTAAAGCTGAGCCATCAACAAGCATCTATCACAGGCTAAGTAATAGGGAGACAAAGAACGCAAAAAAATATTCTGTCCTCTCAGAGGACTCACAAACCGATAGGGGAAAGGAGGAACATGAGAATGACTAGATATGAACAACCATATAGAGAAGATAATTAAAAGAATAAAAGTACTAGAAAGAATTTCCTCTAGAACATCCCCACCTTTTGCTTGAAGACTTCCAGAGACTGGAAACTCAATACTTTCTCCAGGCAGGTCTTTCTATCTGGTGCCAATTCTGATTATAAGAAAGCTTTCTATCCAGTACCAATTCTGATTGTAAGAAAGGGATCACAGATTTAGAGTTAAAAAGGACCTTAGAGGACAAAGAGTCCAACCTCCATATTTTATAAATGAAAAGTCAAACAAACAAACCAGAAACTCAAAAAGATTAAGTAGCTTACTAAGAATCGCACAACCAGAAAGTGTCTGAGCAAAGTTTGGGACTCAAGTCTTCTTGAGTTCAAGCCCAGCACTCTACCCATAATACATCTCAGATTTTCAGGGCACCAAAATCAGCATCTCTGTACATGAAGAGAAGAGAATGAGGAACCCATGGCTCTCTGAGTCAATGCCTTTCACCATGATTTATAGTTAGGTGGTGCTCTGCTAGAATGCAACTCGGTCATTATGCAGGCACCCACTGACAAGATGTATTAAGAGCCTACTATGTGCTAGGCATTGAGCCAGGTGTCAGAGCTGGGGGAAAAAGAAACAAAATAAGATAAAACAAATTATGTGAGATGGACAAACTTTAGTACAAGTTAGCAAAAAAACTTAATACTAATAAGATAGCTATGATACTGACGCAAATGGAAAAATCTGAGTTGAATATGTTAATGACTAATTATAAAGGGGTAGGGGGAGAGGAATCCCACTGACCTCTGAATCCAGCAGTCTTATCATCAGCAGGGATGAGCTTCTTGCTGAACGAGAGCACAGAACAGTCACTCCCACGCTGCCAACTGTTTCTTAACTCAAGGAGCACTGGAAAACGTGCCCCGTTATAGCACACCATCCAGCTCCTAAAATGGCCTTAGTATTTTGGTTTATTATTTATACTCTACCCACAAAAAGCCTTCGGATCAACATGAGCATATCTTTTTTTAACCCAACGCTAGCAGCGGCAGGCAGAAGCAGGAAAGAGCTGTCACACAGCCCAACTCACTGCTGGGGCTGATGAGGTTCAGGGTTTATTTGAGGAGGGCATTCCCAGCATCTGAGTAAGATCTCCTAGCGCATAACCCAAGGGGAAAGTGATCACCCCAAAGAGAGATGGGATGAAGGGAGATAATTTTAAACACTCATGGGGGGAGAGGACAATAATAAGAGGTGGTTAGGCAGGTTAAATATACTTCATGATAATCCTCCCACTAAAACTCCACAGTGGTTCTTACTGGCTGTTAACCCATCTCCCATTCCTGGAGTCTTTCACCATCCAACATACTCGAGTGTGGTAGAGGTTACCAGAGTCTTTCTATTCTATTCACCACCTAGAATAATGGCTGGAATACAGTAGGTACTACATAATTGTATGATTAATTTTGTCTACGTATGTGTGTATATAATAGGTATTTAATAAATGCTTTTTCTTTTCCATTCTGTAAGCTCTAGAACATCATTTCACTTCTCCTAGGGTTGAGGTTTGCTGGTCTAAATGATCTCCAAGGCAAGGAATATTTAATAAAGTGCTTATTAATGTGGTAGGCATTATCTTCTGAGGGCTAGGATTCCCTCTCTGTGTCCTGTATAATCTCCCATTGCATCTTCTCTGGTTTATTTTCTTCCGGTTTCCAACTCTCCTGTCTTTTTCCTCCCAATTCTCTCTTCATCCTTTCCCTTCTGCTTTGGGTCATTTTTGTTTTTGAGAGTTCAACTCTATTGTAGTTGCAACTGCCTTACAGATTTTGCAATCTTTCTGCCTCCCTCCCTGTCTCCTGATCTCTCTGTGTCTGTCTCTCAAATACACACACATACATGTAAATATAACATTATTTATACATAAAATTACTATTTCATCCCCTTTCATTATTTTTCCCATTCAAAGGATCAGAGATCTAAAGATATAAAAAAGCCTTCCTTTACAGTTGAGGAAACTGAGGTCTTCTTGATTTTACAAATAAATAAATTGAGGCCCAGGGATGTCAAGTCATTTCCCTGAAATCACAGCAGGCAGAAGCATCTAAGGCAGCATTCAAACTCAAATCCTCTGGCTCCAGTCAGTGACTCTTCTACCTACTTTTGTCCTTTCTATTCCCTGTCACAAATAGAGAGTAAATCTGTGATATCATAATATAATGACATAATTATTAATGCAGGTTGGCACCTTTATTATAATTTATCATTTTAGATTCAGTTCTTCACACAAAAAAATTCAGACTCATTTATATATATATATATATATATGATGTATTTCCTGGCAGATTATAAACCTAGTTTTTTGTTTGCTTGCTTGTTTTGTTAACTTTTTTAAGGCAATCAGGAATTAAGTTATTTGCTTAGTGTCACATAGTTAATAAGCATCTGAGGCCACATTTGACTTCAGGTCCTCCTAACTTCAGACCCATTGCACTACCTACCTGCCCCATATTATAAAACTTTTGAGGGCAGGGAATATGGTGTTTCATGTTAGGCCCCCAGAACTTAATTCTCATACCTAACAAACAATGGGTCCTTTTAAAATAAAAGACTTAGGGGAAAATCTATCTTAGAAAGTAGATTAGTTAGTCAACCAATTCAACTATAACATTTTACAAAAGAGGGAAACTGAGGCTCAGAGACAATGATCTTTTTAAATCCTTGCACATATAAAGTAACAAAGCCAAGATTTGAACCATGAACCCAAGGCTTCTAAGTTCAGAATATAAGAAATGTCTATTGAATTGAACTAAACCTAACATAAGCCCTAAACAGGCTTATTATGTCACAACTGGTAAGAACCCCAAGTCAGCAGCACATAGAGACCA
Organism: Sminthopsis crassicaudata; assembly: GCF_048593235.1. Classification (NCBI taxonomy): domain Eukaryota; kingdom Metazoa; phylum Chordata; class Mammalia; order Dasyuromorphia; family Dasyuridae; genus Sminthopsis; species Sminthopsis crassicaudata. Next base: position 295,393,416 of record NC_133621.1, read on the forward strand.
AAATCCCAAGTCTTGGGGCTAGAGGGCAGGTGGAGATTAACCTAGAAAATCTTGGGATCATCCACATAAAGCGGGAAGGTGCTGGGGGTCCATCCAGATCAAATTCCTTGTTTTGCAGTTGAAAACAAAAGAGGTAAAGTGGCTTGACCAAGAACTCAAAGAGAGTAATAAGGTAGCATTTTAATCCTCCAGGAAGAGACCTTGGGATGCATCTGGTCCAATATACTCTGAAATCCGGAAAGTTTTCAGTTAGTTGTCCAAAATTCCAAAGGTAATGACGAGGGCAGACTTGACTTAAAAGTCAGTGATCCTCCCATCATACCGCACTACTCTTTGGTCATACCTACACAAGAATGGTCGCCTGTAGCATTCCCAACAAAACATCACTCAGCCTCTGCTTCCAGCCTTCCAGTTAGGGGCTGACTCACCAGGTCCCAAACAGGCAATTACACTTTTATATAATAATAACTATTAGAAAAATTGTGCACAAATACATGTGAAATGCAGGACTTGGCACGGTACCTGGCACTAGTAAGTGCTTATGAATGTTTACTGGCTGACTGAAATCTTCCTAATTATATCAGAAACTGAGGCATTTATTTTAAAGGAGAAAAACAATTTTACTTTAGAGATGTGTGTGTGTGTGTGTGTGTGTGTGTGTGTGTGTGTGTGTGTGTGTGTGTGTGTGTGAAAGAGAGAGAGAGAGACAGAGAGAGACAGACAGAGACAGACAGAGACAGACAGAGAGAGGGGAGAGAGAGAGAGAGAGAGAGAGAGAGAGAGAGAGAGAGAGAGAGAGAGAGAGAGAGAGAGAGAGAGAGAGAGAGAGAGCTATGTTTTTTTTTTAATCTAAAGCCAGTTCTTCTAGCCTCAAAAATTTAACATGAACATTTCTTTTGATTAAAAAGAAGAAACATTTGGAGAGAACTGGCCTGAAGTGCTATAGTTTGGAACTGAAATTTCCACACCCAAAGGCAGTGGCCACCCCAACCCCCATCTGTCCCTGTAGCCTAACTACAGAGAAACAGCTGAGACCTGTCAGTCTGGCCTGGAGACCTGCAAGGATGCCAGCAGGAATGTCAGGGAGAAGTCGGAGCTCTGTTTGAGGGCCCAAAATACACCGCCTTAGGACTTGCTCTGAAATCTGACCGACCTGCTCAGAGCTCAAGATGGTGCTGCTTCGGAGTCTAAAAACAAGAAGTTCCCAGGGCACTTTAATTATGGCTAAAAACCTGTTTTCTTCCTAACAATCCAGGATGGCAAATGGTAAAAATAATATCATCCTCATTTCACAAATAAGCAAACTGAGGTTGGACGAATAAATTGACTAACCTGAGGTTGCAGACTTAGTTCAAATCTGGTCTGAGACATTTAACACTTATTAGTTTTGTGAACCTAGGTAAGTCACTTAATCTCAATTGCCTCACCAAGAAAAAAAAAAAAAAAAAAACACAGAGAGAGAGAATTTAGATTTGGAAGTGAATCCTGGCCCATCTTTTACTACCAATGAGGGAGCTTGAGTGCCTCATCTGAAAAATGAAGGTTCTGGGGTTCTTTTTAGCTCTTGGCCTATGATTTCATGACCTGTGTTTTACTCACCTACTCAGTGCCTCAGTTTCCCAAACTGTAAAATGGATGAGTTGGCCCTTTTTATTCTAAGTCTGAGATCCTATGTCTCTTCTGGATCTCATTTTCTTCATCTCTAAAATATTGGGGTGGGAAGCTTGACTTGATGCTCTCTGGGGGTCTCTTCCATCCTTGGCCACACAGCCATCCCTATCCTACCAATGAGGACATGGAGACCAAGAGAGATGAAGCATTCCTATCTCTGGTCCAACAATAAATGTCAGGGGAGAATCCAAAGTTAGATCTCATCCAACTTACCAGCCATGCTTCTACTTCATCCTCTGGCACAAAGTGCTTCCCTGGGGCCCAACATTCTCCTCCTAGCCTTTAAAGACAACCACTCCCTCTTTCCCCCAAAACTTCAAGAGCCCTCAATGAAGCAACATGTATGTCAGGGCTGTAAGAGGTTGGCAGCTGCAGCCACAGAAACCAGCCTCAGGAACATTTAATTTATCCCTTGGAAGCACAGGAGATCCTACTTTGCATCTGTAATACCCTTGTGATAAATTTCTATGAGTTTGTTCTTTAATTGAAAACTTCCTTTTTTTAGTGGTTAGGAGGGCATTGGAGCACAAGAAGGCTGGCAGACTAATGCACTGGAGAAAGCTCCCAGAGTTAGGAGAGATGGGTTCCAATCTTACCTCAGTGTGGCTCTGGCTGGGGGGGGAAGCATGGATGAAATAGAACATTGCACCAACAACAAGATTATGAGATGATCTATTCTCTTGGACGTGGCTCTTTTCAACACTGAGGCGATTTAGGCCAGTTCTAATAGACTTGTGATGGAGAGAGCCATCTGCAACCAGGGACAAAACTATAGGAACTGAGTGTGGATCACTACATAGCATTTTCACTTTTTTTTGGTTGTTGTTTGCTTTCTTATTTTTTCCCTTTTTGATCTGATTTTTCTTGTTCAGCACAATAAATGTGGAAATATGTTTAGAATAATTGCACAAGTTTAACCTATTATTTTACTTTGTTGTCTAGGGGAGGAAGAAAAATTTGAAACACAAGGTTTTGCAAGGGTGAATGTTGTAAATTATTTTGAAAATAAAAAGTCATGATTTTTTAAAAAGTGTGGGCAAAATCACTTCATTGTCTTCAATCTCAATTTTGTTTTAAATCTGTGGAGCAATGAAGAGAGTTCTGAACTGGGAGACAGAAAATCTTCTGTTTTTCACAATTATATGTCTTATGTGAGTCTGAGTCAAACATGTTGACTGAATTACGTCTATTCTTAATAGTTATGACTTTGCAAAAATCACCTGACCTTCCTGGACCTTGCTTTTCTCATCTATAAAATGGGACTGGAATAGATCACTTCTAAAATCTCTTTCAATTCTAACTCTGTAATCTTATGTCCCTTTGTAGTCATCAGAGTTCAGTATCATGGTCATTTATCTATGCAATAATTTTGGAGTCTGAGATCTTGGATTCTCAACCACCTCTGTCTGACACTGGCACATGGAATCTCAGTTTACCCTTCTGTAAATTTAGATTGGATTTAGGGGTCCTTAAATCCTCTTCAAGTTATACATCTGTGACCCTATGATCTTTTTTTCCCCCCTGAGGCTGGGGTTAAGTGACTTGCCCAGGGTCATACAGCTAGGAAGTCTTAAGTGTCTGAGACCAGATTTGAACTCGGGTCCTCCTGAATTCAGGGCTGGTGCTGTAAACCCTATGATCTTTAAGGTCCTTTCTGCCAATAACATTCTATGATGAGAGAATACACTCCTCTGTTTAACCCCCCCTCCCCAAATAAAGTTCTGTGATCTGGAATTCCTCTTTTCCCCATCTGAAACATTCTACATAATTCTTAGCTCAGTGAATAGAGTGCTGGGCTTAAAGTCAGGAAGACCTGAATTAAAATCTTGATTTTGACCTTAGTCATGTGACCATGGGCAATTTTCTAAAATCTGTAAAATGAAAGAGGAGGTCAATCAGATAATCTCAAAGGTCCTTTCCTGATCTAAAACAATGATTATATTTCTGTATCACCATGCAGTTCACAAAATGTTTTCCATCCTGTAACTCTAGGAAGGAAGCAATGTATTATCATACTCATTTCACAAACAAGGAGACTGAGAGTCAGGGAGGTTCCTTAGCCACAATTATGCAGCAACTGAGCCTCAAAGGTGAGATTCTGGTCCGGAGGTTCTGACTCCAGCCAGTGTCCCTGGCAGTTACCAAAAAAAAAAAAAAAGTATTCAAAAGGAGATATTCCATACTTCCTAAAGGAAGGGGGCATAGGAGTAGGAGCTCGCCAAGAATATCAAGTTTCAGTGTAGGAAAGGACCTTTGCCATTTAGTCCAAAACACTGGATTTGTTTTTTCAGTTGAGGAAACTGAGACACATAAAGTGGCCAAGAATATCAAGTTTCAGTGTAGGAAAGGACCTTTGTCATTTAGTCCAAAACATTGGATTTGTTTTTTCAGTTGAGGAAACTGAGACGCAGAAGTGGCCAAGAACATTGAATTTTAGTTAAGGAAAGGACCTTTGCCATTTAGTCAAAACACTAGATTTGTTTTTTCAGTTGAGGAAACTGAGACTTAGGAAGCTGCTACAGTCACCAACTAATAAGTGCTAGAAGCAGGATAGAAAGCAAATCTCTCCCAATTCCAAGTCATATTGAAAACCTCTGACCCATGGCAAATTATGGATTTGGAGGCCTCCTCCACAAACCAAAACAAAACTATTATCACTTCACCGTTTACACTGACAGCTCCAATTAATAGGGCTTTAAAAGCCTTGGCAGAAGAAGCCTGCCTGCTGGCCACACATCCTATGCCGTCACCCAGCAGCTGAAACCCAAGCCTAAACCAGCCCATTCTGACCAGGGAGAAATGCACATATTTCTGTTTGACGTTCATCATCTGTTATCCCAGGCAGCCAACACCAAGACTCGGCCAATTTGGCCCATTCTTCATTTATTAGGCAGATTCTTCCATCTTCCCTGTTAGAGCAGAAGCTCCTTAAGGGTAGGGAAGATTCCCTTCTTTGTCTTTGTGTTTCTAGTGCCTAAAAAATAACTGGTTCTTAGAAAATGTTTGTTCAATAGTCACCTAGAAAATGGGAAATGGAAAAGGATTTTGAAGGGGAAGTTCTTTCAAAAACTCTTTCAGTGGTCTACCAATTTGGATAAGGCAAAATTATGTTTTTTTTAAAAATTCACTAATCTGTAATCGGAATTTATCATTTTATTCAATTACTTAGAAAAATATGATTCTGAAAAAAACATACATTGATTTCAGATTAAAATGGGTGTCTGTCTGTCTGTCTGTCTGTCTCTGTCTCTGTCTCTGTCTCTGTCTCTCTCTCTCTCTCTCTCTCTCTCTCTCACACACACACTCCCTACTTTAATAGTCAGACAATGATAACTCACATTTATTTAGCACATCACTGTACATACATTACCTCACTTGATGAGATGTTACTTGATCTAATCAAGTGGTTCCAAATCTTGAGCTTAAGACTATGAACATTATAAAACTACAAAACTATACAAACTTAAAAATGATACAATTATGATTTGACTTTTATACATGGATCAGGAAGAGAAATTAGAAGATGCCTTTGACCTCAGAAACCCCTCAGTCAAATAGGGAACAGATTATAAAAAAGAGAGATTTCTCTGCTGGGAGTGCAGGGAAAACAGGCCTTTATAAGGTGAGTTTCACCCTAAGATATAGCAGGGATAATGGTGGTAGCATTATAGATCCTACATGTAATGAAGAAAGAGATGTCTGTGACCCTTCCTTCAACTTCCTCATTTTATTTTTGAGGAAATTGAGGCCAAAAAAGTGAAGTGACTTCCTAAGACCCAGGGGATCTATATTTAGAACTCTGAGAAGGGACTTCAGTGGCCGTTTAATTCAACTCTTTAATTTTACAAAAGAGTAAACAAACAGGGAGATGGAATAATTTCATTTGGTGCCATCCAAGACATTTAGACTAAAAGAAAAGAAGATTAGTTCAATAAATTCAGAGAGAAAGGGGGAAGTGAAGAGAAGAGAAAAAGAAAACCAAGAGACTTTGATATAGTGGTAATATCATTGTATGTGGAAATTAAAAATCTGGATTCAAATATTCTTCTTTATAGGTTCATAGATCCAGAACTAGAAGAGATCTCAGAAGCTATTGGGAAGAATTTCTCCAGATCTTACAGATGATACAAAGACAAAGAATAGAAACTTTCCTACCCTCCAGGAGCTTGCGTTCTAAGGGAAAGATAGAAGACTCTACATAATGGTTGGAGAATGAGCCAAGTTGGCCAAGTCTTGGTCTTGGCTGACTGGGATAACAGATGATGAATGTCCAACAGAAATATTCAGATGATCTTATTTTGTTATGTCTTACCGATGAGGAAGCAATGGGCCATGGAAGGTTAGAGAGATGGTAGAAATAGGCTATGGACCAAAGCCCACTGAGTTCCTATCCATAGCACTTCTCCTTAGCCTGGCGCTGCCTCTTTTGAAATAAAAGGGACTCTAAGACATCTGGTTTAAGCCCTTTACTTTGCAAATGGGTAAAATAGATCCTGTGAAAAGGAGACAATTGTCCAATGGAGCAAACAGATTTATCAGCTTTGCCACCTCATCTCTTCCAAACGTTTGAGGGAGAGGGGAAGGAGAGGGGAAGGAGAGGGGAAGGGAGGGAAAAAGAGAAAGAAAAAGAAAGAAGAGAGGGAGAGAAAGAGGGAAAGAGGTGGGGTGAGGAGGGAGATAATATTTCCATGATTGGTCTCATTTGTTTATTATGGATAAAGTGCTTTGTAAGTCTTAAAGCTATGGAGAAATCCAAGTTGTTACCCATATGTCCAGCTCTAATACGTAGAAAGGTAGATATGAGTATTTGTGAATCTGCCTCAGCATAAGAAGAGAGAGGCTGGGTCAAAAGTCAAGGAGCCCCCATCACCACCTTTCCATCCTCATTACTGAAGGTAATGACATAACTACTGAAGGACTGCAAAAGGTCAAGGTCTCCCACCGCATTCAGGGTCATCTCCAAACATCTTACATATCTTGCCACCGGGCGCAGATGATTTTGGAGGAGAAAACGAGGCTGGTGATTTTGCACAGACTTCCCTCACTTCAGTCCAAATACCAGTCATGGTCCTCTTGGAGAACAAAGGACAAAAAATTAACAACAATAAGAATTACTGGATCAGTCAGGCATAATGGTGTCCACCCACACAGCACACTCATGAGAGAAAACCCTCAGGTAAGAAAGAAATGGCGCCTCTGCCAGTGCCCCGTGCACATGAATACGCCAGCACAGAGGGGGCTACCATGAGCAGTGCTTTGTAAATCGTAGAGTGTCAGAGATGGGAGTAATTAGAGAGAGACATTAACTCCTCCTAATGACTTGGTAAGCAGTTCAAGGCATATGAGATCATTTTAATATTATCCTAGATAAAACATAATTGGGAAAATAAATCTCTACAAATAAGACATCATACAGTACATTAACAGAATCATAAATCTACAGAGAAGTGATCTCAGAGGTCATCCAGTCTGATCCCCATTTTACAGAAAGGGAAACTGAGGAATAAGAAACTTTATAGGATCTTAGATCTAGAGTTGGAACAGACCTCAGAGTCCATCTAATCCAATTCCTTTTTTTTAAAGATGAGAATACTGAAGCACAAGAAAGGTCAATTTTCTAGGTTCACAAAGCTTGTGAGTGTCTCGATTCCTATTCAGATCTTCCTCACGCCAAACCTAGAGTTCTTTCTATCCATGATACCACATAGTAACAGCAGAAAGGAGATAATTATTTTTATATCATCCATTCTTCTGTATTCCTCTTACAAGTGGACATTTGCTCTGGATGATCACTGAGACCCCTTCCAACCCTGAGATTCATCAACTCTCTGATATGGCAGAAAAATAGATGATTTTGCCTAAGCCTGACACTGGTAAATTTCTGTCTCTGTCTATCTGACTTGCTACATATGCATATACACCAGCCCCATTCAAATATTATTAAGATCACACCCCATTATACACATTACACACCAACTGGCATTGAAGAGTCAGTTCAAAAGTATGAGGGACTACCGAGAAACCAGTCCAGGATTACAAGCCTCTGTCGTCAAATCCCCACAGAATCAGGAATAATGATAATGATACTAACATCCTCATCATCATCATCGTTATAATAGCACTAGCGATCTCCATTATAATAATGAAAATCCAGGACTTAATGAATAAGGTATATGATGCAAGAAAACACTAGAGCCAGAGCAGCCATTACTGGAAGTTACAAACATTTAGCCCCTTTTGAATACCTAACAAAGCACGGCTCAGTGACTAGAATAATACGTCTGAAGCTCCCTATCTTTCATGGAATGAAGAGATGGCAAATTCTTAACTATGGAATGAAAATGGCGTCAAAGACCAAACAGTGTCCACAACTATCCAGATATAACATTGACCGATAAAAGTTAAGGAATTATCTTTTTTCAATAGTTCTTGCCGTACTGAAAACTCAATCTCCATACTATGTTGAATGAAATGCTTTCTAAATACAGAATGAAGAATTTAAAGGCTGTAGAAACAAGACAACAAAAAATAGGTAGATAATAGACAGACAGAAAGACAATAAGACGACAGGTAGACAGACAGATTAATATACATATATATATATATATGTGTGTGTGTGTGTGTGTATATACACACCAATACATGTATGTGTAATGTATATACACATATAGACTCCTACATACACACGTGCATGTGCATATACATGCAGGTACACATATGTGTAAATTCCACATCATCCTTTCTATTACTAGAGTTATACTGATGCTTTTCAGTGAATCTATAAAAGGCAAATCTAAATCCCAATATTCCTATTCAGATACAAAAAGTCATTTCTTCCGCCCATACCAAAGTCTGCAGAATATTAAAAGTCAAATAAAAATAGCAAGGTTGTACAATTAAAGAAAACTCCAAATCAGGAAGACATGATTGTGTCTCAAACAAATAATAATTGTGTGACTCTGACCAAATCATTTCTGCTTTCTTGACCCACTTTCCTCATTTCTAAATCCAGAATACAAAACAGCAATGATATTATATTATATTATTTTATCTTATAATAGATTTCTGATGAGCATCAAAGAAGAGTGTTTTGTGAATTGACTGCTGCTGTTATTGTTATCATTTCCCAAGTACTTACGCAGCCTTCATTGGAAAAGTTCCCAAGATGGGGCTACTATGATGGGTTGGATATTTTAAAGATGAATGCTTGTCCCAAAATTTCTCATACCTGAGAACTAATCAGGAAATATCAGCTGAAGGCAATGTAAAGGGAACTGGAATTGAAACCAGAGGACTTTGCTCTTCCAACTATTTCCCATGAGACCTTGGCTGAGACACATTAGCATGTCTGGACTTCAGTTGAGTCATCTGTATAAGATAAGGGAGATGATCACTAACATTACTTCCAGGTCTAAATTAATACTCCTATGATCAATCTTGTAATAACTGTCCCTGTTTGCAGATAAGGAACCTGAAGCTCCAAGAGGAATAAATGGTTCTGAATCTGTCACTGATTAGCTGGGCTTTCCTGCTGTTGTTTAGTTATTTTTCCAGGTGTGTCCAAGCCTTCATGACCCCATTTGGAGTTTTCTTGGCAAAGACACTGAAGTGATTTGCCATTTCCTTCTCTAGCTCATTTTACAGATGAGGAAACTGAGGAAAATAATGTTAAGTGACTTGCCCAGGATCACACAGCTAGCAAGTGTCTGAGGCCAGATTTGATCAGGAAGATGGGTCTTCCTGACTCCAGGTCTGTGCCCTATCCACTACCACATAGATGCCTCCTGTGCTGCCATACTACCATGGAAAAGTCCTATGGACCCCCATCACCTTGTATTGAGCTAAACGATATCTGACACTATCTAGCTCTAAATTTATAGAGGCGTGACTTACCTGGCTGAGGCAGGGGTTGAGGCCTGGTCTTCAGAAGTCCAGACCAGAATCCTATATGCTTGTGTCATGCTATCTTACTAATAAACAAAATTTGTTTACTGGGATGGATTATGCAAGTGAATCCATTGTCCCTTTCCCTATTTCCTGGCACTTTTTCTTTAAAAATAATGGCTGCCCAAAGATAGTAAAAGAGAAAAAGGATAAACAGTCAGTCCCTTCCATTAGGCCAAAAAGAGTCCCCTTGGGTTCAGAAAAGGGCAGCTTAGCTTTTGCTGAGTAATAATCCCCCCATGCCTTATGGAGTGGAGCAATCACTGGATGGGTTATTAGCTCTGAGCAAAGCAGGATGGGAGAAGCAGGACTGTTTACGGATACCATTAGTGCCATCCATAGCTCCTGGAAAAAAAAAATGTCCTCAGCACAAATAAGATGCAACAAAGAAAACACAGAGGGAGTTCCTTTAAAAGGAAGAGAGAATCATATGTTCCCAGGGATGAATCTGGTGATTGAGACCAAATTATTGTTTTTTAAGAAAACATTTCAACTTTACTAGGACCGAACTTAATTCCAGTATGTGTGTGTGTGTGTGTGTGTGTGTGTGTGTGTGTGTGTGTGAGAGAGAGAGAGAGAGAGAGAGAGAGAGAGAGAGAGAGAGAGAGAGAGAGAGAGAGAGAGAAGAGAAAGAGGAAGAAAAGGAAGAAGAGAGAGAAGGGAGGGAAGGGAGAGGTTTAGATCTAGAAGGGACATTGCACATCCCTCACTTTACAAATAAAGAAACTGAGGTCCAGAAATAGGAAGTCACTAATCCAGGACCACAGGGTTAGTAAGTATGAGAGTTAGAATTCAAATGTCTCAGCCTTGAACATTCCATTTATTTAACTGTAAATGAAGGCAACAATAACATGTACTCTTACAGGGTTGCTCAGAGAATTATACAATTCAAATCGGACGACTTGTTAGAGGCCATGTCCTTTAGTGAGTTCTCAAGATTTTAGTGACTTGCCCAAGTTCACTCAGCTAGTCAGTGTCTGAGGTAGCATTTGAACTCAGGTCTCCTTAATTCTAAGCTTTATACATTCTGGGATGCTTCTTTGACTCTACCTTAAGGGTTCTCAAAAGTTTTTTTTTTTTTTTTTCCGTCTTGGCCCCTCTGGTAATCTGGTGAAATGTAAGAAAGTATTGTCAAAATAATGCTTTTAAATGCATAGAAACAGAGTTATCAAAATTCTTTTTTTCTTTTTAAATCATAGACTTTAGATTTGTACCCCATGCTCCACTCTGATTTTGGTCTATTTGCTGACTTTAGCTCAGGAATGATAAGTTCCCCTTCTTGCTCTCTTTTGCTTAGTTAGGGAGTCATTTTCCAGTAAATCTTTCTGACTAGTCTTTATATTCTGACTTCTGGTGCCCTCCATTAAAAGAAGAGACTATGTGACCCTTTTGGCATGGAAAGGAGTTAAGCCCACGACCGGCTTACTCTGGTAACCCAGAAACACCATTTGTCATCTTCCCCAGCTTTATAGATTGCTGGACCAGACAAACAGGCCTACTTGTGCCCACCTACACTGCAAACTTGCAAGGGGGTAACTCCAGATGGGAAGGAGGTGAAGGCAGTAACTGAGTGGTAGTCAGATCAATGGCCTCCTACATCTCCATTCACTGGTAGTCTTACTTTGTAACAGTCTAAAGTCAAGGGGACAGTAGGCAATCACCTCAGGCCTTTCCTGTCCTGGTGCTAAGAAAGAAAAATTGAGCTCTTTTTCCCTTTTACTAGCAGAAATAACGAATGAGAGGAGGGAAGAAAGGAAGGAAGGAATGAGGAAAGCAGGAAGGAAGGAAGGAAGGAATAGAAAAAGGAAGGGAGGAAAGGAAGAAGGGAATAATATGACCTTATAAAATAGAAGTGTAAGCAAGAAATAAATCAAACAGTAATAATTTATTAAGGGCAAAAATTAACTCCATATTACATGCTTAGCAAAGAAAAAAAAAACCGATTTCAGTTTAATGGAAAAGAAATCAAACCAAACTCCTTTGCTAGAGTTATTTTAAAAATGGCAAGGTAAGGCTTGGGAGAAATGGTTGATTCCCCATCTCTGAAGGTCTTTAAGCAAGAGATGACTGACTATCAAAGATATCACAGAAGGAATTCTTCATCAGGTATGGACTCGATGATATTTAAGGTCCCTTCTAATTTGGAGATTCTTTGACACTAGATTCATAAATGACTTGCCAAGGTCACAAAGTTGGCAGTTTGTACAATGGAAGGAACTCAGTCAGGAGAACTAGATTTGAATATTGGCTCTGCTATTTATTACATGTGACCTCCTGCAAATCCCTTAACCTATTAGGTCTTTGATTTCTTTTTCATCTATAAAAATGAGAGGATTGAAGAAGCAACATAGGATCATGTAAAATTTATGATCTTTGGAATAAAAGAACCTGGGTTGAAATTCTGCTTCTAAAGCTTCTTCATGAGATTTCAGCCAAATCATTTGCTCTTTCTAGGCCTCGGTCTGCTCATCTTTGGGAATAACTGACCTCTGAGGTCTCAGTTGATTCCCAATCTGTGGTCAAAATATTCGGAGGCTTTTCCCTTTGTGGGCCTCAGTTTCCCCAATTTAGGTTCCCTTCAAGCTGTAAGTCTAGGACCGAAACTTAAGTCTTCTGCCACTAAGCACAGGACTCTTCCCAAGATGAATTTTAAGTGCATGATTCTTATCCTGATTTAACTCACATCAAGCTTCAGAATGATTTGTCAAGGGATATTTGGTTGCAGCTTTTCATCTTACCCTCTACTTTGTCTGGATTGGATGCTAGACTGATATGCCCAGGGTCTGTGTGTATGAAAGAGAGAGAGAGAGAGAGAGAGAGAGAGAGAGAGAGAGAGAGAGAGAGAGAGAGAGAGAGAGAGAGAGAGAGGCAGAGAGAGAGAGAGAGAGAGAGAGAGAGAGAGAGAGAGAGAGAGAGAGAGAGAGAGAGAATGAGAAAATAATATCAGACAGACAGACAGAAACACAGGGGGAGTGACAGACACAGAAAGAGAAAGAGAGAAGAAGGGAGGAAGGGGGGAGGGAGAGAGGAAGGAAGAGAGAGAGGGAGAGAGACACAGAGGGAGAGAGAGAAAGACAGACAGAAAGAGAGAGAGACAGAGACAGAAAGACAGACTCAAAGAGATACAGAGAGAGAGAGAGAGAGAGAGAGAGAGAGAGAGAGAGAGAGAGAGAGAGATACACAGAAACTGCCCCTCAGTTCTCTCTAATTTGCCTTCCTTGATCCTATTTTGAAAAACATGGAACATTACAGAACTGTGAATCACCCTCATCACCTTCATCATCATCATCATCACACTCTTGTTATTCACTCTTAGTAACTCTGAAGGCTGATTTGGCCTTTAAGGACAGTCAGCTTCACCTCAGCTACAAGACGGCCATGCAAGCGTTCACAGGGACTGGGGCCCGTGGGCTGTTCTCAGGTGCCAGAACCTGACACTTTTATCTCTCCCCATCTCCCAGCTCAGCATCCTGCCCTTGGACCTGGGTTGGTGTTTTCTGTCTCAAGGGAGCCTCCTGCTACCAGCTCATTTGAACAGCACACATGACTGACAGCCCCCGAGCCAGATTCGTGATGGGCCTTCCCTAACTCAGGACACCAGCTTGACTTAAATCCCCCAATTTGTGATGATGACTCATCTCCCAGAGTCCCTCAGGGAGTAATTTTCCTGAACTGTACAACTATTTGTTGACAACCCAAAAATATTTCCCTCCAGAAATAAGAAAAGGAATTCGGCATCCATCCCTTCACAATGTCCTGCTCTGAGGAAACTCTTGAAAGGCTAGAGAACAGGTCGGGAGAGAACAAAGGGGGGACTCAGAGCCCCGGCTGAACCTGGAGATTGGGGCAGGATTCTCAGCTTACTCCCACATCACCTCTTGGAGGGCCCATCTCTTCACGCACACGTGGGACAGGTGACTTGAGACACCTACCTCACAGGATGGTTTTGAAGATCCTAGGGACACACAAGCTACATCACTGTCATCCTCATGGCTCCATCCACCGCTTTAGGCCCAATGATTCCAAACCAGAGCATCATTGGTTTTGTTGAGCATGGAAGGCACATGTAACCCTTCTCAAAGAAGTTCCATGAGTCCTAGAACATGCAATCTCCCTCCTCCTGCCAGCTAGCCACAGGTACACTCAGCATCTCACTCCATCCTTGCAGCAAAGAGAAGAGATGCTGGGACGGGAAGACCTTGGCTATGGTCCGAGAACCAAAACACTTCTTATAAAAATTGATTTTTATTTTTGATGTCTTTTTTTATTTTAAAGTGACACTTTGTTTATTCACCACCTTCATTTGAAGTGTTATTGTTTTTCATTCTTGAAGAAGATCGTGACCTCAGGGAACTGATGTCAGGTCATGCAAGTGAGCTGGATTTAAGTGAGGGAAGGCTGGTCACCTGGACCTTTTCCCTCAGAGCCATCTGTCCAGTGGCCAGGTATAGATCAGGATGCCGCTAGAGATGTCCCTGGATGAAATGGGATTTGGCCTTTTTAAAGGAGCCTCAATTCGATGAAGACAATGACCATTCAGCAATTAAGACCAAGTAAAAATTAAGGGGAAAAAATGGCTTTTTTACCCAGTCAAAAAAAAAAAAATCCAATCTGGGAGCATATTAGTTTAGAGTCAGGAGGACATTCATGTGATTGTCACTTCTGACATTTAGTGAAACTGTGAATCTGAGCAAACCACTTAATCTATTTTAAATCACTTTTTAAAAACCACTTATTTTCAATCTATTTTAATCACTTTATTAAATCTACAGATTTTTAAAAACCTATGAGCCTCAGTTTCCTTATTTGTTAAATGTAAATGAATGCTAATTTTCTGTAATTGCTATGAAGTTTCACAGGACAAAATCTATTCTATTGAGTGAGCTACATGGTGATCTGGGTAAGAGCACTAGGCTTGGAGTCAGGAAGACTTGACTTCAAGTATGATCTCAGACATGGATTAGCTATGTGATCCTGGGCTAGTCATTAAATTTTTGTCTGCCTCACTTTTCTCATCTGTAAAATGGTGATAATGACCTCACTTCACAGGAATTCTATTCTAGCGACAAATTGCTATGAGTTAGGTAACACTGTGAGAAGAGTACTGAATTTGAGAACAATGCATGTGTATAATCTATATAAGACTGCTTTGCTGTCTTAGGGACAGTGGATGGGGGAAATCTAAATCAAAATTTTATAAAAATATCTTTTATGTGTATCTTTGTGTATAATTGAAAAAAATTAAAAAGTATGAAGTGAGAAAAAAAATGAATTTGATATCAGGAATACCTAAGATAGCCTTTCTCATATACTTGCTAGCTGCTTAACACTCTGGCAAGTCCCTCATGCTCAATTATCCTCAGGGTACTCAAGTGCAAATGAGAGTAACAATGGCACCTGATTCACAAGATTATTGTGGCTATTAAAAGAGATAATATATGTTTTTTAAAAAGACTTTTCAAGTCTGGAAGGGCTCTAAAATTGTAGTGATAACAATGGTGATGAACATGATGTTGATGATGATAGACTCAATAAATGTTGGCCATATAATGTATTGGGAAATGTATGGGACTAGAAAGTCAGAAAATATGGCTTTGAATCCTGGGTTGATTATTTCTCTGGGTGACATTGCGCAAAGAACAGAAACTTACAAAGATATGGTTTCTTCATCTAAAAAAAAAAATGAGGGAATTAAATTAAATGATTTCAAGGACTTTTTCAGCTGTCAATATAGAATATGGAGTATGGTGAAAAGAGCATCATTGGGGGAGTCAGAGACTCCAGGTTTGAATTCGAGTTTTATTTCTTTCTTTATGTGGGACTTTGGTTTGACAAACTCTTTGGGACCCCATCCCAAAATGGACTGAAAACAATGGCCACTGAGGTTCATTTCAGCTCTCTACCTATGATCCTAGCCATCAAAGTCATCAATAAGTGGAGGTTATTCCTTTTTCTTACTTGGCAGATATATCCCGAATACTAAGCACAGGGCCTGGAACCTATTAGGTGCACAAAGAAAGGCAGTAGGGCTGAGAGGATAGGGCAATAGATTTGAAATTAGGAAGACCTGGATTCAAATCTCATCTTAGACATTGACTAGCCCCATGAATATCGACAAGTCTCAACTTTTCTGAATCTCATTCTTCTCGTCTCTAAAATTAAGATATTGGACTCAATGAGCTCTAAGGTCACTGAAAGCTCTTAATATATGTTCCCATGATGCTGTATCAATGACCTGGGAAGAATTTTTATTATTCCCTTTTGGCCATCTCTGTCTGTCCCATTTAATACCAGATAAGGCTGTATTTCTAATCTCCAACATATCCATCACCAAGAGGGCAACCCTACATAGGACAAGAAATAAAGGGGGAAAAATAGGAACAGGTCAGTCCTGTGCATCCATGTTTGTTTAGTTTCCTATTTAAATATACCAAGGCAAACCTTTGTTTGCAAAGGGACCTCCCAGGAGCCCCAAGGTAAAAACAACAGAGACTCCAGGAGGCCAAAATCTAAGGACATTGTTTCACAGTTTCCCATATGGAAGAGTCTAATCTTCCAGATGCTTTTCTGTGTAATTTGTTTTTCAAATCATCATTATAATCCATTTCCCCTTCCTCCCTTCTCAGGGGCAGAAAGAGAGCCCAACACACACACACACACACACACACACACACACACACACACACACACACACACACACACACACACTCCAACATTAGTGAGCCTGGTTCCAGATGAGAGCTTCTTGTATTAAATTTCACAATTAAAATCACCTCTTCTCTTGTAATCTATAGGCAATGTATATGTAAATATATGTGTGTATATACATATACAAATCTATGAAGGTAAATGATAAATAGAAAGATGGATGGGAGGAAGGAAGGGAGAGAGAAGGAAAGTAAGGAGGAAAGGATGGAGGGAGGGAGAGAGGAAAGAAGAATTAAGGCAGGAACATCTATGGGAAGATTGGTTTGCTTTCTAAGCACTTTGAGAGGGTTTCAAGAATTTTTTTAATTAATCATTTGCCATCTAGTACCTGTTTCACTGACACCAACAAATTTTACTGTGTCAAAGAAATGAATTGTCATAAGTCTCAATAATCTCTGCATCACGGAAGATCTATGGGAAGATATCTCTCAATTCTTTGTAGACTTAGGGGACTATGGCCAGGGACCACAGAATCAGGATTTTCTGATGTGTTAGTAAATTTTGCTGAATTATCCCCCTCTTTTTTTTCCTTTCTTGTGATTATTTCATAAAAAAGGAGGGAAAGGGAAAGATAAATTGGGAAATTTTTTTCACATAAAAATAAACCATATAATGAAATATATCTTTAAAAATTATATATATACACATAAGTATACATATGCATTATATATGTTTGAATATATACAAATATATTTATATTATAAATGTATACGTACAATTTTATACATGCATGTGTGCATATAGTGCACTTTTACACATATGCAAACATATTTATGAAATTTTATACATATGTGAATTTTACTAAACATGTTTCTATGTATGAATATATTTATTTCTATAAATATATTTCTAAAATTTTAAACATACATATATAGGTACTGCACCGGTTCAGATGGAAACATTGACTTCTATAAGTATATTTACATACATTTACACATGTGTATTATACATGATCATATATGTAAGGATATTTTTTCTATGATTTTATGCATATGTATATTTGTATTGTACCAGTTCATAAACAATCATATTGAAATAAAAAGATTTCTATAATTTTACATACATTTTCATATATGTAAAGGTATTTATTTCCATAACTATATTTCTATAATTTCATGCATGTGTATGTATGTCGTACATGTTCTTATATGTGTATATATATATATATAAAAACATTGTTTTATATATTTCTATAATTTTATAGGTGTGTATATGTATGGCACATGTTTGTACACAGATTTATTTCTAGAAATATTTTTCTATCTATAATTTTATAAATGTGTGCATATGTGTATTGTATATATTTGTATATATAAATATATTTATTTCTAGAAATTATATAATTTTAGAAATATGTAGATATATTACATATGTTTGTACATATACAAATGTAATTATTTCTATAAATATATTTACATGGACAGAGGGACACTGTCCTTCATGTCACTCCATGCTTCTGAATGCTGTGTTTTCATTAATTTGGGCAGAGATCAAATTAACTTTGGAAAGAGTCACAGTGAGTCAGTCACATCATTGACTCACACAGAGCTTGCAGTCTACTAAAATCCATAAGGCTTTCCCCCCATGGTTTACTGTTAACTCACACCTTTCTCATCCTATACTTGTACAACTATTCCCACCCACCCACTGAAGTGCCTTTGGCTGTTTCCATATTCTATGTTATCTTTAACTTCATTCCAGCCTGTCAAAACCTCATTGGATTCTACCTTTGTCATCCAGCACATTAACTGTTTGCTGCCTCCTACCCCTTGAGCTTTGTGTCATTTGCAAATCCGAAGAACCAGTCATCTGTTTTCAGCTAAGTCACTGACAAAAAGTTTGACAGAATAGAGCTCTGTAGCACACTACCAGACACCTCCTGTTAACCCCCATCTTTTGAGCATAGTGTTCCTAACAGTTAGAAAGCCACCTTTCTATCCTATTTTCCAGTATACCTTTTTTTTTTTTCCATTTGGCGCCTCAGAAAGTCACAAAAAAAGCTTTTTTTTCCAAATGACTGACTCAGATACACTACAGCTCTATCCTTCTTTTGACCTGCCAGTCAAGTAATACTCTCCAAAAATAAAATAGGATTATTTGGCATAACCTGCTCTTACTTAACCCATGTTGACACCTACTGATCACCTTCCCTCCTTCCCCCTATCCCCTACCCACCATCCCTGAGTGCTTCTGGGTCTTGCTGGAAAATGAGCCATTTAGTGCTCTGAAAATTTGGCAGCGATCAACATGGAGTCTATAGTTTACAGAATTTATTTTCATCTTCTTTTTAGAAAATTGTCATCATTGACTCTCTCTAGAGTCTTTTAACACTTCTCCAATTCTCCATGATTGCTTAGAGACTATACCACTTTAGTCATCCCATCTGCAAATGAGTACCGTAGGGTATAATTCATCAGGGATAGGAGACTTTAGCCCATTGGAAACAACTAGATGTTCTCTTACTCTTCCTTCCTCTCTGTGGAACTTTGTCTCCCCCCTAACCATACATCTTCAAACCTATCTTCTCTCTTCCAATCTGAAGATTAAAGGGTGAAAAAGCTAGAGCTGGAAGGGATCCCACAGATCACCACCCTCATTTAACAAATGAGGAAACTGAGACACAGAAAACTTAAGTGACTTGTTCAAGATCACATAACCAGTGAATATTATGGATTAGAACTGAGATCCTCTCAATTCAAATCCAATAGTCTTTCTCTAGTAACACATTGCTTCTCCTTTATTCAGTGACATCTGATCAGCATAAGCCAAGGAAGAAATGAATGGTTTTGAAAATTCTATATACATTTGCCAAATGGACATCATTTGGACAGTATTCTGTGCATGAGTGAATTATATGAAATCAGTCCATTCAACGTCAAAGAAAAATGGAAATAAAACAGAAATGGAGACTTTTACAATCTTTCTGTCATCTGCAAACATACACTCACAATTAATGGGTCTGTCCATCCTTGTTATTCTTTCTTAGAAAACAGCTTGAAAAGTCTCTTTTGCTACTTCTTAGTTGCATAAGTCTCCATCCATCTAAGAGCAGGAGGGAGGAGGGGAAAGGATAAGAAAGGAATTTTCTATCAGAGAATGAACTTGTACATCTGCTCCTACTTCCTGATTCTGAATTGTTTCACCAAAAGTTACATAATAGGCTATATAAGGCTGTATAATATTGACAAATATTTCAAGAATATCCTTTTCAATCCAATCTATGACAGCTCAAAGATTGGACTTGCTAGTCATAAAAATATCTACATATATTGTAGATTCACACATATATATACATGTATGTATACATATATATGTGGATATATACATATGTATATATGGAGATATACATGCAATTATGTTTATTATGTACAGAAACAAACAAATATTCAGATACATACATGTATGTATATCTATGTGTATAATCTAACTTGCAAACTGTAATCATATGTGTGGGTACTTCTAAACTGTAACAAATCTCATACTCAAATGAAGTATCATTGATTAATGAACCATTCTAAAGGGAGCTACCTACTTAGATGCCAGAAGGATCTCCCATATCAAATTTGTTTTATTTTTTTTTTTTGGTCAATGTAGAAAAGGACAGATGGTATGCATATGCAATCTATAAATGATACAAAGCTAGGAGGAACAACCGATAATGTTAGATAACCTATTTTACCTAATTGGCTCCAGATCACAAATTTCATTCCATCTAGCCATCCACTAAGATACCAAAGCATCCCCAAGGTAGCCATGTTTCTTCTGCCCTGTTGCCAACCCTTCCCCACTCCTACCTCTTAATCAAGAAAAAAATAATAAAATCAATTTTGTCATAGCTACTGGAAAGGACCCATGAAAATTATATAGCTATATATATGTGTGCATACACACACACACACACACACACACACATATATGTCTTTATAGATAGATAGATATAGCTATAAAAATATAAATAGCTCTATGCTAAGTTAAAATTCACTTCCTTGAGCATCAGAAAGGTGGCCCCAATTAAAATATAATCTTCCTGAGGATAAGCACAGTCTCACTTCATTATTTGCATCCTCACCTTCTAAATCGTGTCTGACATAGATAGAAGCTTAATAAATTTGTGTTGACAGATTGATAAATAGCCGAAGTATTGCTTATTTTTTTAATCCATGGAGGGAATTTTCTATCTTAAGGAAATCACAAATCTATATGTCCATCTGTCCCACCTCCCTGCATCCACCACAAAATGTGTGTTTGTATTTAAAGTATATAAAACATTTCGCATACATTGAGTCTCACAAGGATTCTGTGAGTTGATAGGGAGAAAGCAATCATTTTCCTTTTTTAAAGATTCCTGAGAATCAGAGCCTTGGAGTCCATTAATAGTAATGGTAATAATAATGACAGAAATGATATAATGCTTCAACATTTACAAAGCAGTTTATATAAGTTATTTCATTTTATGATTTAATCCTCAAAACAACCCTGGGAGGCAGGTGCTACTGCTATCCCTATTTCACAAGCATGAAACTGAGGTTGAGAGAGGCTTAACCAGAGTCACAAATTGCTAATTAAATGTGTCTGAGGTAGGGTACTAACCAGGCCTTCCTAATTCCATGTCTGGTACTTTATCCATTGCGTCACCTAGCAGATTAGTAAGTGGCAGAATCAGTCTAAAAGTCTATCTACTCAATCCAAGTGCTCTTTTTTCTTTAGTACACTACCAATAATATTCACCACTTCAAGTGCAGAAATGTCATAACCTATTACAGTCAAAGAACCTGGGTTCAAATCCCAACTCTGATACATACTAGCTATGCACAAATAACAAAATAACAAATAACCTTTTAAGGTCCTTAAGTGACTTTCTAAGAATATAATTTGTAGGGCATGCAGAAGGAGTTTCCTTATCTGGGAATGTCTGTACCAGCAGCCTCCATGTCATTCGTAGCTCCCTGGGGACCAGGTACTAGATAAATATCCCAGAAGAATTCAGTCAATCAATAAATTATTCAATATATAAGTCAGCATTCTTAAATACTTATTTCCTAGGGATAGTGTGGAGTACCAGAGATACCAAAAAAAAAAAAAAAAAAAGGGAAAAAAAGAGCAAAAAATAGTTCTTGCCCTTAAGGAGTTTACATTCTATGTGAGGAAATGACAAATATATAAGGAGACAGAGGACGTCTCCTTGAAACAACCTTGAAGAGGTAGGATCTAGAAGATGGGAAAACCAGGAAAATGGAACTTGAACAGAGTCTTAAAAATAGCCAAGGATTTAAGAAAGAAGAAGAAAGGAAATCAAGGATGCTAAGAAGAAGAAACAATAAAGTCGAGTATTCCAGATGAAAGGAACATGTAGTGAAAAGACACAAAAATAGGGATGGAGTAGCCCTGTATGAAGAATAGACGGGGTGGGGAGGAGGCCCTAGATCATAGACTATATGAGGGTATTAACAAGGAAGAAGATTGAAAAGTCAGAAAAGTCAGAGAGCTTTATGTATCTATACATATAAATATATATTATCTATAACATATTATGTATCTATATCTATATAAATTAAGAAGTTTATACTTGATTCTGGAAGTAATGAGAGAGCCACTGAAGTTATCATGTGGGAAGGGAGAATAGCATGATCAGACCTAAACTTTAGGAAAATAATTTTGGAGGTAAGAGTGACGGATGGATTAGAGAGGGAAAAGATCTGGGCTGAAACAAGCTGGGAAAATATTTCAACAGTCAAAGTCAAATAAGTTAGGACCTAGCCTAAGGTGCTTGATGTATGTGAGTGAAGAGAAGGAATTGGAATTGAGAGATAATTGTGAGGAGCTAGAAACAAGATTGAGCGATTGGTTGGCTATGTGAAGTGAGTTAGAGTACACAATTGAGAAAGTGAACCTGAATAATCCAAAGGCTGAGAAGCGCTCAACAATCATAAGGAGGTTCAAAAAAGGAAAGGGTTCAGTGGCAGAAAAGACAATGCCTTGTGGAACTCCATTCTCAACACATGGAAAACTGGTTCCATACTCAAAGCCTTTCCAAGATGGTGGGAATTGCAAAATTTGTGTTCCTCTGGCATAGCCTTCAAGAACTAAGGGGTAGGGGCAGCTAGGTGGCGCAGTAGATAGAGCACCAGCCCTGAATTCAGGAGGACCCGAGTTCAAATCTGATCTCAGACACTTAACACTTCCTAGCTGTGTGACTCTGGGCAAGTCACTTAACCCCAGCCTCAGAGAAAAAAAAAAAAAAAAAAGAATTAAGGGGTATTTGGACACTGGAGTATGACTGGATTGGGTTGCAACTGTTCTTATCAACCTGAGGCTTAAAAGGTTCAGTTTTCCCAGCACACAATTAATAACTTTACCTTTCTTCTCCAAACTCCTAATGGCATCCTACACGTTACAGCCATTTGTTAATAGAAATGATGATAATGGTGATGATAGGCATGTATATGATGCTTTAAAGATTGCAAAGCATTTTATATTACCTCATTTGATCCTGAGGAATTCATGAGAATGGTATTGTTATTATCATTTTGCTGATGAGGAAGCCGAGGCTGAAAAGATCAGTGATTTCCTCGGTATCATACAGATGTTAAGTGTCCATCTGTGACCGGACTTGAGAGTAGGTTTTTCTACTCTAACTCCCCACTCTCTGTTTCCCTAATACCCCACCTATCAATTAGTGGAATTCAAGGTAGTTAAATTATCGTCTCTACTATACAGATTTTTTTCCCACTGTACAGATTAAGAAACTGAGTTTAAGAGGGAGACTGTGGCTTATTGAGAACACACAGAAAGCATCAAACACAATTGTGAATTTTCTGCCTTTGAAGTCGAATACTCTTAGAATTGCCTAATTTACGTGCATACACAGTAGGTGCACTGTATCTAATTTTGTTGAAAGTAATCTCAATATCATGAGCTTGTTTGCTTCTGGGTCTCATAAAAGTAGAGTCCAAGACATTGACAAAATTCAATTATATGAATTTCCCATAAATAGAAGTTTGCAGTAATACCATAATACTAGTAATACAGCATGCTAGCTCTGAGCTTTGTCAATTCCACAAAAAAAGATAAGGTGGATGAGTTGCCCAACTGGTATCAAATACCTATTATTTTTTGTGCCCTCTTCCCTTGAAAATTATAGACCTAATAGAACCCCATATATCATATTTCCAGAAACACACACTAAAGAAAGACATACAAAAACACAATGCATATATCTAAAATCAGGACTTCTGGACAGGCTCCTCTTGATGTTACTTCCCACCCTACTAGTAGAAATTATGCATGAACTAAAACGCATAGTAATAAATACTTAAAGGGACAGGTACTATCAGAAGGAAGGCTTTATCTAAAATGCATTACTTAAGAAAACATGACCTTCACCTGTCCATCTTTATCAACAAATCAGTCAACAAGTATTTTATTAAACAACTACAATGTCCCAGGGATATGAAGACTATTTCTAAAACCTATTTCCCTCTGGAGTTTACATTTTAAGAGGAATTATAAGAACCAGGAGATGGATCCCCCTTATTGCTAAGTATCATGTATTATACCTATTATTAGTGAAGTGTGCCCCTCACTGACTTATCCAGCTGTCTCAGACATTGTAAAATGCATTGTTTTTAAGCCTGTGATAAGACTACAATGAAGTCCCTGGGTATGTTGCTCTCATGTGTTCTGCCCAAGGTTTACTTTACTCATGTTGCCCAGGACACATGGTCCCATTATGGGGATCCTGTTGGCATAAATGCTTTTGGGGAGGTCAGAATTCCTTGGGGATACTATAGTATTTAAGCCACTGTGTGAATAAGCTTTCCTGCTAAGGCTTATCTCAAAGATTTGGAGTCAGTGTGATCTGAGATACCTCCTTTACTTGAGAATAGGTAAGAATAAAATAGTGGAAAGCAACCAAGTCATCTGTTAGCAAATGTGGAGGAAAGGCAGTTGAACTGTGGGAGCAAAAAAGGTAATCCTATGGACCCCTGACCTCTGCTTCTTCTACTCTCAGACGGCCAGTGGGAAATACAAGAAAAAATGGGGAGAGTCCAATATCATTCTTTAAACATAGATTTAGACTTAGACCATCTAAACCCACATCCCTCCTTTTACAGATGAGGAAACTGAGAGCCTCAGAAATAAAGAACCATATCTCCTTCCACAGCACTAAACCAATGGTATTAAAATTCTATTTCCACAGCAAATATAGAACTCTATGTATTAACAGAAAGGAGTAACAAGAGAAGAAGATGAGGATTTACTCCAGCAGAGACAGATTTGGGGAAACCAATAATAATTATGTGGCTTTTCTTGGGTGATTATTTTTGTGTTTCTCTATGGGAAGTTTGTATCTCTGAGAAATGCTTCTTCATCAGAATATGTAGGAAGCCGCCCAAACAGTAGTCCAAAACAGGGCTTCTTAAACTTTCTACTCGTGATCCCTTTTCACCTGAGAAAATTTTACATGACCCTGGTGTATATAGATATATAAAACAGATATACAAATTAAATATTTACTGATAATAAATTAAAATTCTGAGACCTCCACATTCCGTTGTAAGACTCCTTTTGGGGGGGCAGCTAGATAGAGCACCAGCCTTGAATTCAGGAGGACCCGAGTTCAAATCTGGTCTCAGACACTTAACACTTCCTAGCTGTGTGACCCTGGGCAAGTCACTTAACCCCAGCCTCAGGGGGGGAAAAAAAAAAAAGACTCCATATGGGGTCATGAACAACAGTTTAAAAAGCTGAATTCTAAAGGGTTAAAGGATGATGACTCAGTATCATGAGGTTGAGACAGCAAATGTCTTCTGCATTCTTCCTTATTCACTTGAGCAGGGCTATATGAGACGTTATAGGACCTTTGTAGTCACAGATAGGATGATGACATATAATAAAAGCCCATTCTAAAAATCTAGAATAGGTACTTTCTGTTCCATTTGTAATCAAGTCTTTTTTTTCCCTCAAGAAGTATTTCTATTTCCTAAATGTTTAAAATCAACTAGCATATCGGTAGGTTCTAGGGAAGCTAGTATCTTTTCCCTTTTAGCTACTATGCTAATGAGAGGAAGCAAGAACATGAGGTCCTCAGTGTTTCTAGCAAAGGAAGCTTCCCTTAAAGGTTAGAGGAAGAAAAAAAGTAAGAAAAATGAAAATCAGCAAGGAAGAAAGAACTTTCTCATCAGCAAAATGTGAATAACAATGTTGGCCTTTGTCACAAGAAAATAACTAACAACTGTAAATAAAATCCTTGGCAAACACATTCTACAAATACTAAACAATAATGAAGTGCACTTAATTATATTACTTCAGCTTTTCATGTTAAACCCATTAAAATTAAACATATTACAACAGGTGCAATTCTTCCTTCTACCCCCACCCCCACCTCTACCCCACTAGCAGAACTGAGCAGGAATTTTCATTTTCATTAAACTCTGTTCTACCTTTATTTCCTGTGATTAGCCTGAACTTTGAGAGCACCAAACAAGGAGAATTTCAATAAAACAAGTTGGCACTGTTTAATCGACCATTCCAGCAATCTGGCAGCATTGTAGCACAATGAAAAGAATGTTGGATATGGAATCAAGAAGACTTAACACACAAATTCCAGCTCTCTCTCATACTATGCCTATGGTATCAAGCACTTCATTTTTCTAGGTCTCAGTTTCTTTAACTGTGAATTCAAAGAGTTGACCTAGACAACTTGTAAAGTATACTTTATTTATGATGAGAGTATTTTGCTGTTGCATCAATTTGACAAATATTTATTAAGCTTTTACTTTTTTCAGGACGGCCTAGATACTATCAATACCAAACAAAATAGCAGTTCCTACCTTTGGGGTAAGGACTTATGTTCTCTGATTAGGAAAAAAATAACAATTTATAAGTTCAAAATAAATGAAATGGCAAGAAAAGAAATGGCAACAATAATGCTGATTGCTTTCATTGAAAAAACATTTATTGAATATCAAGTATGAGTGAGGCAAGAGGCTAAGGTACTGTGGGTACTAAACAAAACAGCTCCTACCCTCAAGGGAAGGACTTATATTCTTTTGTTAAAAGAAAAAAAAAAAAAGAAACAATTTACAAAATCAAATTAATACAAGAAAAGAAATAGCAACAATAATGCTGATTGCTTTCATTGAAAAAACATTTATTGAGTATCAAGTATGAGTGAGGCAAGATGCTAAGGTACTGTGGATACTAAACAATACACATCCTACCCTCAAGGGAAGGACTTATATTCTTTGATTAGAAGAAAAAAAACAGTTTATAAATTCAAAGTAATACAAGAAAAGAAATAGCAATAATAGTGCTGATTGCTTTCATTGATAAAACATTCACTGAGTATCAAGTATGAGTGAGGCAAGATGCTAAGGTACTGTGGATACTAAACAAAACAAAACAAAAAACAAACAAAAAACAAGCAAACAAACAAACAAACAAACAAAAAAAAAAACCCTCCTACCCTCAAGGTAAGGACTTACATTCTTTGTTTAGAAGGAAAAAAAAAAAACAATTTATAAATTCAAAGTAATACAAGAAAAGAACTAGCAATAATAGTGCTGATTGCTTTCATTGAGAAAACATTTGAGTGTCAAGTATAAGTGGGGCAAAACGCTAAGGATGGCAGAGTATAAAGAAATAAAAAATGCAAATAATACTACAAATACCAACTATAACATATGGAAATGTGATAGATCAAGAGTTGCCTTCCAACTCTTGAGTTGAGTTCAAATTCTGATATCTCCTAAATGAGCCAGTAATTTATATTCTCTGAGATTCCTTTCTGTGAATTAGGATGTAAAACTTATATTGCTCACAGCAATGTTGTGAGGCTCCAACGAGAGTGTAGGCAGACTGTTGGTAGACTGTAGAGCATTAAGTTAATGTTACTATTTACTTTTATATGGTGCTTTAAAGTTTAGAAAGTACTCCACAACATATCATTTGAATTTTCATTGCATAAATCATGATTTATCTATGTGTAACTTATTATGGGTACAAGTTATCCACAGTTATTTGGGTCACTTTTGTTTGTGGATGCTCAGTGCTTGGATGCAGTACCAGACAAACAATAGGCATTAAATGGCTGCTGATTAGTTGGATTTGGACTTGAGGACCTCATTATCTGATAAGGGAGAAAAACCATACATATGAACAAATAGGACCCAATGAGGAAGATGATAAGAATATAGGAAAGGTACAAAGGGCCAGAGAATTCAGAAAAAGGTGACTTGGGTCCCCCTTGGAGATCATCCAGGAAAGGTTCCATGTTGGAAATGGTCTTAGCAGGATCAGTCAGTCAAAGAAAGGGATGGCTTCTCGTTGGAGATCATTGAGGGAAGATTCCATGTTGGAAATGGTCTTGGAACCGGGTCAGTCAAATAAAAGGTTGGTTTCTCTCTGGAAATCATCCAGGGAAGGTTCCATGTTAGAGCAGGTCTTGGAGCTGGGTCAGTCAATAGACATTTATTAAGCACCTACTACATGCCAGATGCTGTGTTAAATGCTGGTGATACAAAGAAAGGCAAAAGACAGTTCTTTCCTTTTGGGGTCTTATAATCTAATAGGAGAAGACTAACGTAAAAAAAGAAACATAAAAGAAACATAAAAAAGAAGAGTTGATTCACCTGAGCTCCTCTGTAAATGGATTTTCTAGGAAAATAGGGGGAGAGATGGGCCCCAAGGACAAAGGACATCGAGAGGAGAGTTTGCAGGTGTAGAAGCTCCTTCTCCCAAGGGTAAATGGAAGGGGATGGGAGTCTTTTGTGGGGAGAGGAGGGAGGTTGGAGAGTTAGAGCCTCTTCTGCCACTGCCTATTGTGACTTTGCCCAGTCCTCAGGGAGCACATTCTCTGGTTTTCTTGGTCCTCATTTCCCAATCTATTCACTTACCACAACAGAGCTGACTCATTTCTCAATGCTGCTGAGAATAGAGATTACCTTCCAGCAATTTTTGCATTTCTCCAGTGCATGATACTGAGTCATAGCAAGGGAATCCAAGTGGCTCCTCAGTAATCAGTTAAGCCTTCTATTTAGCATGAGGCCAATTTTCAGAATAATAGAGAATGGGAGTAACTGTCCACTTGACCAAAGCTGGCCTCTCCTTCAAGGTTCAGTGCTGGCCCTTGCAGGGTAATGATGGGGACGGGCGCTGGATTAGGCGTTCAAGGACCTAGAGAAAAATGAACAATTCATTGGGAAGATCACTGGACTGGGAGGCAGAAGACTTTGTTTTAATCCTGGGTGACCTTGAAACAAGTCCCTTAAATTCATTTCTCATCTGTAAAAGGAGGGGATTGGGAACTTGGAGTTCTCTTCCAGAAAGAAATTGATGACCTTGGTTAAGGCCAGTTCTGTCACATATATGGATCTAGAGCAGTTATTTAATAATACTGGCTTCAGTCTTCTCCTCTGTTAAATGAGAGGATTAAATGAAATTAGTTCAAAGGTCCACCTCCAAATCTAATTATCCCTTCTCTGAACTTTGTTTGACACATACTCTATATCACACCAGCAGTTTTCTTCTATTGGATGTGTAAAGTCTACCTCCCCAATTTTCAATGCATCCCTCCCCTGCTTTCTGTATCCCCACCAGCCTGGTTTAAGCCCTCACTGCTGCTAACACTATTAGTCACTGTCCTCTCCAACCAATCTTTCAAAAGCATCTTCATAAAATACAGGTCGATCATATTACTCCCCCTACCCCAAGAACCTTCAATGACTACTTACTGCCTCTAGAAAAAAATACAAATTACTTATTCAGATAGTAAAGGCCTTCACAGTCTGTCTCCTGCCACCCTTTTTATACATTTTACATGATTTCCTTTTAGGCGCTTTTCTTTCTAAACTGGTCTACTCACTATTTTCCAAGTTCAGTATCCTACCCTCCAGCCTCTCCCATATGCAAAAAGAAAACTTTCCTTTCCTTGGCTCTCAGGGAGCTTCGTTCAACTCAGCTATTACCTCCAACAGGGAACCTTTCCTTATCACCCCAGTATTTTCAGCCTCTTTTTCTTCCCTTTTATCTGGTATTTACATATTTGTGCACCTGCTGTATCCTCATCCACCCTTAGAAAGCAAAGAATTATTTTTACATCTCTGTATTTTCTTCCACATACACTCACCCCCCCAAAAAAAAACTCCTTGAAGGCAAGAAATATTTTTGTCTTGACTTTGTATACCCCTCCTCCCCTAGTTTAGCATAACTATAATTGCTTGTAGAATAAAAAAGAGGTTCCTCTTTCCACCTACACAGTAATGTAAGTGACTTTCTGGGCTTTGTTTTTTTTAGGCACAATGGTGGCCATGGTGAGCACTCAATAAATAAATACTGTCTGATTGAACCCAGGTCCAATCTGAAAATATCACAATTTCAATGTTTTTGCTATCAAAATGCATATGTGTTTTGTCTCTCCCTTTCCCCCTCCTTCCATTCCTGCCCCTCTCCTTCTCCCTATTCCTCCTTCTCCCCTTTCTCTCCTTTTTTTTCTCTCCCTCCTTCTTTGTCTCTCACCCTCTTCCTCTTTGGACCTGTCCCTCTCTCCTTCTCTCCCCTTCTCCCCCTCCCTCCCTCCTTCTCCCTCTCCCTCTTCTTTTTTTCCTCCTTCCCTCTCCCTTTCTCTTTCCCTTTTCCTCTCCATTTCCCTCTCCTTCTCCCTCTTCCTCTCCCTCTCTGAATGTGTGTTCCTACACATTCACACTGGATGGAGCTGGAAAACTTAGAGGGAACAGCAATATTGACCTCTTTCCCTTTCATCACATTTTTTCCAGCCCACATTCTTGTGAAAGAGTTAAATTGACAAGTATTTCTTAAATGTCTCTTTATGCTGAGCTAGAGCATTTAAAAGGTATAAAGGAAATATGCTCCATACCTGAAGAGTTGACAGAAGAGATAGAAGATACAATTTGATTCAACTCTTCAAACATTTGACAGGGAATCGTATTTAAAGCAATTATGAGAATGTGACATGTATAAAGCTAGCACGTTATCATTTCTAAAGCATTTCTAAAGGTGAAGTAGAGAGAGCACTTGGTCTGAAATCAGAATGACCCAATTTCAAATCACCTTCAAATGCTTATAGCTACGTGTTCCTAGCCAAGTCATTTGGTCTCTGCCTCAATTTTCTCAATTGTAAAATGGGGATAATAACAGCACCTCTTCTCAGGGTTATTATAAGAATCAAATGAAATAGTAATACAGTGCCTGCGGAAGCTAGGTAGTACAATGGACAGAGCTCCATGTCTAGACAAAGGAAGAAACAAGTACAAATTTGACCTCAAATACTTACAAGCTGTGTGACCTTGGGCAAGTCACTTAACCCTGTCTGCTTCAGTTTCCTTATTTGTAAAATGAGCTGGAGAAGGAAATGGCAAGCCATAACATTATATTTGCCAAGGAAACCAAATATAGAGTCATGAAGAGTTGAAATGACTGAACAACAACAAAAAACAGTGACTGGAACATAATAGGTACTACATAAATGCTAGTTATTAATATCTTCATTGAAATAGCATGGCAGCTCAGTGGCCCAATGGACAGAGATTCAGTCTCACTTGCTTCACTTGTTCACCTGTGTGACCTGGGGCAAGACCTAAGCTTCCTCAATCTCTGGTTCTCTATCTATAAAATGGGTAAAACATTGCCAATTATGATTATGATTATTATACCCTCATTTAAATTCTTGCTCCTATATTTACTACCTATTTTGTGATCGAGATTCAGTTCCTCAATCTTTGGGCCTCAGTTCCTTCTGAGGTCCCTTTTAGGTCTAAATCTATGAGTTTATGATCCTATGAACTCATTTGAGCCTTACATCAAACCTGTAAGTAGGGGTATTATTATCCCCTTTCAATACAGGAGGTTTCTGAATCTCATGGAGGTGAAGGGATGTAGTCCAGGCAAACAGAGATCCCCATTTTAAGCTCTGTCTCTGACATATACTAGCTACATGACCATAAGCATAGCATTTAGCTCATCTTGATCTTAGGCTATTTCTATTTTTATGAACTCTAGAAGTTATTGCTCAGCATCAGTGGAGAGAATTTCCATACAAGGAGTTCCAAACAATGAAATGATGTAACCCAAAATCTGAATAATAAGAATAACAAAAACAATAAATTACAACAAGTAATGAACTAGTCCATTCTACCAAAAATATTATCTTTGAAGAGGTTAAATATTATATAGGAACAGCAAAGACCACCTATATTCTATTGTAGATCCCAGAATTAAAGCCTACAAGTCACTAAAATGCCCATATTTTAGGAGCTATTAAAAGAAGTGGTCATATAACATGACTAGTATGGAAATATGTGTAATATGATTGCAATTTATAACCTACATCAGATTGCTTGCTGTCTTGGGGAGGGGAAAGGGAAGGATCCCGGGAAGGAAGAAAGGAAGAAAAAAATTGGAATTCAAATCTTATAAAAGTGAATGTTGAAAATTATCTTTACATATAATTGGAAAAAATAAATTACAATTAAGTGGTGGGGAAATATAGTGATGATCTCCTCTGCCACGGATTAACTCTTCTCTTCATCATCATTCATTCATTCAGTAAGCATTTTCCAAATGCCTATTATATCCCTCATCCTGGGTTTCCCCAATGGGAATACAAAGGCAACAAAAGCTAATGAAATAAAGCTGTATTACTTTTCCTCTTTAAAATGTTTTCTGCTTTGTTTTTCCCTTCCTTTGCATCCCTAGTGTTCAGACCAGTACCTGGTATAATAGTTGATTAATAAACACTTACTGATGACTGCAGGTACTCTATGTACCAGGCAAATAAGATTCTGAAACACTCTTTAGTGTGTTCTTCTCTGACTCTTAGCTTCTTCAATTACACAATGGGAAAATTTGTTTCTGCAGTCTCTAAAATACAGAGTTGTTGTGAGGATCAAAAAATGAGTTCACAAAAGAGAATGAATGCAAAGTGCTCTATGAATTTAAATAGGAGATAATACATATCATTTTTAATCAATCATTGTTAGCTCTAAATTTAAATGGATTGACTCTCCCTCACCCTCCACCCTGGAATTGCACTTAAGTGTATTCTTCCTCAAAGGTTCCAATTACTGCTCTCTACATAAGATTACTCTTTAAGAAAAGAAAAAAAAAAAGTTAAAATAAATGTATTTTCTGAGTGTGAGGGAGTTTCTCCTGAGGATTCACTCTTCTAGTAGGTGTCAGGGTAATTCACTGCTTAAAATTATGCCGAGTTTCAGGAACAGACTAACAAGCTACAAAATTAATCAAGAGCATTGGGTTCCTTTGAACTATAGTTATTTATTTTTATTCATAAGGCATGAAAGACTTAGGCATAGATTTAAAACTAGTAGGGACCTGAGAGGATATTTGCTCCAACTCCCTAATTTTATAAATACAGAAGCTGAGACGCAACAAGGTTGAATGTATCTTAAGGAATGACAAGCAGTCTACAACTGTAGACAACTGGAGCTACAGATTTACAAGTACATATGTTTTAAATTCTATCAGTGCCATAACTAGAATCTCAAAACCCAACTAGGTAGACAATGCAAACATTTTCTAGTCCTGAATGACCAGTTAGAATATTGTCTCCCAGTTCCCTGGTCCAGCTCAAAACTTCTCCAGACAGCAACCAAGCTATCCTAGGCCAATACTGCCACCTGGTGACTTGACATAGAACCTTTCCCCATCACCCTATTTCTTCCCCCAAACTTGGGGAATCATGCAATTATTCCCTCCTACTTTGTCCTCTTTAACTGCTCATTCTAAGATAATTCCCCTTCTATAGCAGAGAGATATAATATCCTTTAACTCCCCTTTAACTCCTTTTTTTCTTCACCTTACCCAGGGAAGGGTGAAGAGGTGGGAGAAGGGAAATTCCCTCCTTTTTGTTCCCTTTTATGTCATCCCTCTTTCCCCCCTATAACGTTCTGATTGTCTCTCAGTTGCAATCCTTCTTTGGGAGGAGGTTTCTTTTCTGTATAATCTTTTCCTCTATGAGCAGGCTTCTTGGGAGGCTTCTGGAGCCTCCAGCCAGCCTCTTCTTCTTCCTGAATCCTGGCTCTGAATCTCCTCCAGCTCTTGTTCTTCCCCAGTCCAGACTGCTTGTCCAGGCCCAATGTTGCCTCTTTTATCCTCCCAGAGAATGGGTGTGGGATAATGCAAGGGCTTCTGGGAAGAAGTACTCCAACCAATGAGCTTGCTCCTCTTATAATCTGAACCAGAGAACTATCAAGTCAACCTGAGTTCTCACCTTGTCATTGTCCAGACAACCTGAGTTCTCACCTAGTAACCTAAACCCCCCCTTTTGTGAGAGGGATCCCAACCTTACATATGGTCAACAAACCTATTTAACACCAATTATTCACATTATTAAGGAAAAGTAATCAATTTGGAAGTAAAACAAGTCACAAAGAAAGTATAATAATATACTTGAATGTGATCCGAAACTGTCTGAAGAATCCCTCTCTGCCCAAATCTCCATTATCTCTTCCTTTTACACCTGTTTCTTCCCAAAGCACCAGCATTCCAGATAATTAAAAAAAAAAAAAAACTATTGTCTTATTCATTCTCATGTTTTTTCTAGTTTTAATTACTAGTGCTGCAACAGTATTGATTCTTAATTTTCTTTTTTTTTTTTAAACAAATGTGCAAAATTTCAACTACCAGATGAGTTAAAAAGGCTTTTGTGGGCTAGCCTGGGAACCTAAAAAACACTGATAACATTGTTTCCACTGGAAAATGAAACTGTATTCCAAGTTCCAAACAAATGACTTACAAATGTTCTTCTGGAATGCAGCCCATTTGCAAACTGGGGGCTGCAGGATGAAAGACGGACTAAAAATCTGGAAACATTATGAAATGGGAGACTTGAAAAAACATTGACTCTTGCCTCCTAGGATGCCAGAAGCTCTGACCTGGGCAGAAGCCAGAATCAGCATCACGTAAAGCCTAAACAGAGTGGTACAGTTGCTGTTGCTTTGTCCTTCATTTTCGAAGAGGACCAAGGATATCATGGTTGATGTCTTGACTTTCATGTGAATTGGATTTAAGTGAGGTAGAGTTACATAAAGTCATGAACCATGTTTTCTTTTCCAGAGTCATTCAAGTCCAAGGGCAAAACAAAAGTCAAAATGACTGGCGATGGCCCAGGATGCAATGGATGCCCTGGGTATCTTCAGTGTCCGATCAAGCACCTGATTCAGCCATCTTCCTGGCCATTGGAACAAAGTCTCTACTCTGCTGGGGGAAGTTTTTACATGCTAGATACCCCCCCTAACTCACTGACAAGTTTCATGCCTGTCGGGTACTTTCAAACCAGTCTGCCAAGACAGTTTGACCACCATGGGCCTGCTATACATGCTATGGCTTCTGGGAATCACAGGTGAGAGTTTAGTGTCAGGTGTATACCAATGATGGATGAACAGCCCTGCAAAAGGCTTAGCAAAACACTAAAAGTACTTGTCCTTCCTGAAAACCCCATCCATAGCTAACTAGTAGATGGAGCTAGAATATAATCCCAAATCTCGCAAAATCAAAATCACTTTTCCCCCTTCCCTCTTTATACTATGCTGCATCTCTAATATCCTCTTCCAAGAGTGAGATTCTATGACCCTTTGATTCATTGGGCAATAAATTTCCTTTTTCCTAGAAAACCAAAAGATCTTTTGGGACCCATTTGTCAATATGGTGTCATATCCAGCTACAAAACTTGACAGACTGGGCTGAGAGCTATCATCCGCTATTTCAGTTTTATTCCATTCCTATAGATCCCAGGTCACTCAACTAGTAGGTACTAATCTTTATTACAGAGATTTCAATCAAATTGCTTTGAGTGATGGGCCAAGTGTGTTAAATCCAAATTTCTCCAGGTGGTACTGGCTAATCCAACAGGATCACAATACATCACTCCAAGCTATATTACCATTCTCAGGGTTAGACTGGCTTTAATAAGACTCTCTCTTTCCCAGTCAAAACATACATTCTTAGTCAAAGAATCATAGAAACACAGAGCTAGGAAGGCCCTTAGTGACCATCTAGCCCAACCTTTTCCTTTGACAGAGGTTTAGAGTAGGTTAAGTAACATGTCCAAGGTCACAGGGCTACTAAGGCTCAGAGGCTAAACTGGAATCCAAGTACAACTGGATGAGATCACCAAATTAGGGGCTTCTTAACTTTTTGTGTGTTCTAAATACACCCTTCTGACATTCAGTTTAGAAAAGCAGATGACTCCCTTCTCAGAATCTTATTTTTAAGTACATAAAATAAAACACATAAGTTTACAAAGAAATCTAATTATATCGAAAGGTAGCTATCAAAATATTTTTTAAAACAAGTTCATGGACCCCATGTTAAAAATCCTCAAAAGGTCTTAAATTAAGAGAAATAAACAGAAGGAAGAGGAAGAAGAGAAAGGAGAAAGGAGAGAAAAGGAAAAAAGAGAGAGAAAAGGAGGGAGAGAAAGAGAAATGGGAAGGAAAGGAAAAAAAGAAGGAAGGGGGGAGAAAGAGAAATGCGATACAGATGCTATCATTTTTCACATCTTACTAATGAGGAAACCAAAGATCTAAGCTTAATTTAATTTAAGTGATTTAATGAGATCATCTAGTCCTACCCACTCATTTTTACAAATAGGAGAAATTGAGCCTCATAAAGGTTATTTATATACAACTGATGTGAATCAGAGGCAGATCCAAACCCAGTTTTTTCCCAATCCCAAGGCCAGCCATCAATCCACATTTTTTTTTTAGTTGTTTTCACTCATATCTGATTCTTCATGACTTTGGGGGATTTTCTTGGCAAAAATACTGAAGGGGTTTGCCATTTCCCTCTCCAGCTCATTTTACAGATGAGGAAACTAAGGTGAAATCAGGGCTAGTGAGTGTCTGAGGCCAGATTTGAACTCATGAAGATGAGCTTGCTGACTCTAGACTTGTGTACTCTAGTGCCATCTAGCTGTCTACTATACCAAACTTCCCCTCACTTTAAAATTTAAAAAAAATCCCTATTATATTCATTGTTGTTATATTCATAAAATTCTGAGATGGTCAGTATATTTTTTATAAAACTTTACAAACAAAAAAGTTATAAGACTTACAACAGAAAAAAAAAAAAAAAACAAGATAAATAAATAAATGAAATCAATCCAAAAAGAGAAACACAATTTACAAAATGCCCAAAGAAGGAGTTGTTCAGAAATATTATTAAATTATATTCAAGCATTACCTCACACACTCTGTACTGGCCTAAGAACTCAGACTTCACCTTCTTGGCTTTCTCCTTCCTTCTCCCTAACTCACCTATGGCCTAGAGCAAGTCCATAACAGAAACACAAAAAGAAAAGGAGGAGAATTAGAGCAGAGAGTCAGTTCTGGAACTGTGGCCTACTTTCTCTTCCATGTCCCTGATTTCATCAGCCCTTTACCAATAGGAACCTGCTTTAAAAAAAATAAGTCTTTTGCTTTTATATCATAATTACTTGACAACAGACTCTCTCCCCTCTAATTCTGATATAAATCTTCCTTTGTAACAACAACAACAACAACAACAAAAACAACAACTAAACAATAGCTAACATAGCCACACCTGAGAATGCATGCAACATTTCACACCCATAGTCCCCCACTTTTCCAACAAAAGGGATGAAAGTATCTTTTGTTGAAACAGTAGTGCTAAGAAATAGAATGGAGAAAGTATTAGTAAAACAAACAGCTGAGTTCCAGCTACATTACTTTCTAACTGTGGCTCCATAGCCCAGTGTGTAAAATGGGTCTAAATATCCTTGTAAGCTATTAAAGTTTTATGGAAATAGGAAATGCTAGTCATTCTCCCTAATTCACTGATCTTTAAGAAAAGCTTCTGGTCTTTCACTGAGCTTCATCTATTAAGGCAGGATTTCAAATTCTGGAGGGAGAGTTCTGATTTTTTTTCATGAATATTTATGAAAAGAATCCTTACCTACACAAATGGTTTCCTTCATTCCAACACACACACACACACACACACACACACACACACACACACACACACACACACACACACACAAAGTTGAGACCAAGCCAATGCTGGTCTTGAATACAAAAAATAAGGGAGGCAATAATAAATAGTAATATTATGTTATTAAAAATAGAAGTAGCATAATGTAGTGAATTCTAGAAAACTTACTTTAGAGTCAACAATAAGAGCCAGGTTCAAGACACATCTCCAACATATACTGACTGTATAATCCTGAGTAATTATTTCAATTTTCATTATACTAAACAACTTTATTAGACTCAGCAAATAAATAAAATTTTAAAAAAGACTTTTAAAATACTGACCTATAGCAGTAAAATCAGTTTTTTAAAAAGTCTCTCCCTAATATTAATAATAATGATAACATGAAGTTTGTGATCTGTTCCATGAATGAAAAAGGACAGTAGCAAATCTGATAAATGCTCACAAACATCATGCATACTGGGAACTTAGTGTGCCTTGAGCCTATGACAGATAGGTTAACATGTTGGACTCTGACAATACCAACAATTGGATTAAGATCTAAGTTAAGTGATCAATTTTTTTTCTGAGTCAAAGAAATAGATGGGAGAACATCTGATTATCTGAAATCTACTCAAAGCCACCCTAATATTCAAGTTGGCAAGGAATACAACGAAGAAATACCAATATTCCGCATCTTAGAAAAAAGAGTC
This sequence comes from Sminthopsis crassicaudata, assembly GCF_048593235.1. Classification (NCBI taxonomy): domain Eukaryota; kingdom Metazoa; phylum Chordata; class Mammalia; order Dasyuromorphia; family Dasyuridae; genus Sminthopsis; species Sminthopsis crassicaudata. The sequence continues at coordinate 295,431,422 of NC_133621.1, forward strand.
AGTTCTGATATAACAGTTGTTTTGAACACTTTGTTTAGAATTTTTCCAAAGTGACTAATATAATAGAGAACAATTTGAGCACATCTCTAATTTCAAGGTTGTTTATGAGCAATTTGATTTCTTTCAGGAGAAAAAGGGAGAATAAATAATAATAATGATGATGATGATGATGATGATGATGATGATGATGATGATAAAACCCTTCCTGGCTTCATACTAACTTACAAGCTATAATTTTTCTAATGACCAGTTCCATAAACAAATCTTAGGGATATTTCAAGGTAAAATGCTATTACCATGATTCCAGATAACTGGAGAAGATCATGAGAAAGTGAGTAATTGGACAAAGGCGTAGAAGACTAAGTAGACTGTCACTATTTATTTTAGTCTATGTATTTCTAAATAATTTCTTAATATAAAACTATGATACCATTTTATTAGATTCCTACTTCTTCTTTTCCTTCCTTCCTCCCTCCCTCCCTCCTTTCACTTTCTTTTCTTCCATTTCTTCTTTATTTTCTTTCTGTCTCTGTCTCTGTCTCTCCATCTCTCTCTCCATCTCTCTCTCTCTCTCTCTCTCTCTCTCTCTCTCTCTCTGTCTCATATAATATATATATATATATGTATATATATATATGTATATATATATATACATATATATATATATGTCACTAACAAAGTTTTGAGCACTGTATCCTTAGGCCATTTCAGAAATGCTGTATTTTTATGACTTGATTCTGCATAGAACAGAACTTCTTGGAAAGGAGATGTACATGTCCTGTAATAGCAGAACTGCCTGTGCTGGTAGTACTAAAAGAGAGAGAACACATGCAATTAACTTAGAGTATGAATACTTTCTTCATGCACCATTACTATCTCATATCAAAACCAGAAGCATGTTTCCCCAGTTAAAGGGAACGGCTTTTTGTCAATGGCATCATCATTTTCCCACTCAACAAGAGTAAGGGAATATAATTTTTAAAAATTCATAAAACAAATTTTATTTTAAAATGATGGCAAAAGCAACACAAATATCTCAAATGAGTTTGAAAAGGAATGAAACATATTTAAACTTGAATTCTGAAATATTATTTTGTGTTTAACAGTATGAAACCAATGAGTATGAATCCATACTGATGATACTAAACACCGAGTATTTTTTTTAGTGTTTTTATTTTTACTGAATTACATAAAAACAATTTTCAACATTCATTTTAAAAATTAAGTTCCAAATTCTCTCTCACCCTCTCATCCATTGGAACCCATTGGAAAGGCAATCAATTTGATATAGATTATAAATGTATAATCATATAAATCATATTTCTATATTAGATATAAACAACTAGTATTTTTCAAAGGTTGAGATTGCAATAATCATAATGAACAAGTAGACTTTTCCTCAGTATTTGATTATAAAAAAAAAAAATTCACTTCTTCCACAAAACTGTATATGCAAGCTTACCATGAAAAGAAAATAACTAGAAATAAAGATAAGAACAAATTACTATAATGAAAAGGCGACTTCAAAGAGCCACTGAAGACCTGCAGAGAGGTTTGGAGTTTATCAAATGTGACAAAATTATTTCCCTCCAAATAGAATCTATGAAACTTTTTTAAGATGAAAAAAATGGTGTCAAAGAGGTCATTTCATTGTCTCCACCAATAATATGTAAGAAAAATAATAAAGAAATAACTAAACTCTAAGGATTTGTTTGTGGAAATGGAGGTGTTTATGGTAATAATTTGAGATTGCACCAATGCCATGGGGTAATTACAGAAGGATTGTTTTTAAGGATCCTTGATTAAAAGATTAACATAGATAATCTAAGGAAATGTTAGAAACTACAGCACATCACCAGGCTGTAAAAATTTAGCATCCATGGAATAGTTCACAAGACATGATTTAATGGCAATGATTTTATATCAAAACTTTCTTTGTCTCTGTCTCCACTCTCTTCTCTCCAACAAATCCCCATGTAGTACCAATTCAGCCTTAAAATATCTTTGAAAATGCAACCAATCAGTTATCTCAGACCAAACTATTACCTACAACAGTCCAGACAAAACATTGGTCCATAAAACCTTATTGCCAAACAAACACTTATGCTTTCCAACTTACAAAGGCCTTCAAAATATAGAGAGACCTAGCAGAAGAGCTCATCATGGGAACAGAATGAAGTATCCATCATCCTGTCTCATATTGGACTTGAAGCATGGAAGCTTTCAGGGAACCTAGGGAGGGTGAATTTATAACCTGATATTTTATTCATCTATAAAATATAGTTATTTTATCTCTTAGGAGTCTATAGAATATCAAACACAGGAAAACAGCCAGATAATGGTTTATCTCAGGACTTTCTTTCTGAACTTCTTTGGAAAAGATGGGAAAGAGCAAGAAAAGGATGAAAATAATAATTATTGACATTTAAATGGTTCTTTAAGATTTGCACAATGTCATACCCTCTCTTATCTAATCAATCAATAAGCATTAATTAAGCACCTATTTTATATAAACAAGTGCAGCAGATAACAGAGCCAGGCCTAAAGTCAAGAAGTTTCATTTTTCTGAGCTCAATATGGCTTCAGATACTAACTGAAGAACCCTGGGCAAGTCTTCACCTGTTTGCCTCAATTTCCTCATCTGTAAAAAGAGCTGGAGAAGGAAAATGGCCAGTATTTTTGCCAGGAAAACCACAAATGGAGTAACTGAACAACAGCATGCATAAGCACTATGGTAAACACTGAAGTTACAAAGGCAAAAATGAAACAATTTCCGTCTTTAAGGACCTCACATTCTATCAATGGAAAGAACATATGCATATTATGTTTCTATGAAATATATATAAAAATTCAAAATAATGAGAATGTGGGATGCAAATGTATGAATTGGCTATAATTATGACTTCTGATTTACAAATGAGGAAACTGAAGTTCAGGGAAATTAAGCGATGCAGCTAGCTCTTCACATCTCCAAGGTCAGCATCGTACCTCGTAACATTGTCTCCCTAGCCATGGACAAAGTAAAAAGGTCTTTGAATCCAGGCCTACAAGAACTCATTTCCATTTAACCACCGAAGGACAACCCTAAGGTTCCTCCACCATGCCCAGAATTCTGCAATCTCACCAAATGATACATTATTGAAGTCCCAGTGGGGAAGCCAGTGTAGGAGACATAAAAGATGAACTCCAAAAGCAGCGCTGTTTCTCATTATAAGGTGACTGCTTTAAAATTAAAAATGAAGAGAAAAACTCATTCATTGAGCTGGAGAAGCAAGTAAAACAAAATTTACCTCTCCCCACCCATGACCCCTCTCAATCCTCCAACAACAGCCCCTGCCTGACTAATTGCTTTGTTGGAAGGATGAGGAGCAAACATCTCCTAAACATGTTGCTCATGTCTGAGTCCAAAGCAGTCAGCCCAACACTGGTAATATAAGCCTTAGTTGACCCAATTCCTTGATTTCTCTCTTCTTTCAATGATTATAAATCAATCAAGTAATGATTATGAGTCATTCTATTATGTCAGGGGACCATCTGTGCCCTCATGGAGCTTGTAATCCACTTCAGAGAAGGGATGGGAAAGAGCCCAAAGTATATACAGGAGAAATGTCTTGCAATCAGAGATCTTGGCCTGAAACAATTTTCCTGTCACATACTGTAAGAACTTGGACAAGTCACTATATATCTAAACTTCGGGTTCTGGCTCTATAAAATGAAGAATTTAAGTTGGATGACCCCTAAATTACATCTAGCTAAAAATCTTTGACCCTAATATAGATTGATAGGAACTGGTGTAGATTTGAATCCTATTCTCTTTGCAAGAATATTTATGGGTCTTTATTTTTAGAATTTTATTTTAGTGGGAAAATGAAACATGAGATAAATGACTTTACTGATAAAGGGAACTCTAAATGAGGAAACTCCTTCTGATAAAAGTGCTCACCATTTTTCTTTTTTCTTTTTTTTTTTTTTTTTTAAAGGCTGGGGTTAAGTGACTTGCCCAGGGTCACACAGCTAGAAAATGTTAAGTGTCTGAGACCAGATCCGAACTCGGGTCCTCCTGAATTCAGGGCTGGTGCTCTATCCACTGCGCCACCTGCTGTCCCACCTTCTGATAAAAGTGAACACCTAAGATTATAATCTTAGAATTTCCTGGTATGAGTAGTGAAGAGACTTTCAAGGTCATAGAGTCAGCAAGAGATCCAAAATTGGACTTGAACCCACACCTTCCAAACTTGTATCTCCAATATCTTAATCCATTAAAATAAAGGAGTAAGACTAGATTGCTCTGAGGTTGCTTCCAACTCTGAATCTATGATCCTCTTTCCACCACACCATGAGCTTGGTTTTACATCCTCGGAGTTGGTGCTGAAGATTACATTCTCAATTTTTAAATGCTTCTTTTCAAATCCAAATGGAAGAATTTTCTGTAGACAACGAAGACCTCTAGATTTTCCTATGGGCAGATGACATTAGGCAGAACTTCTTAAGTCATGAAACATTACAGAGCTTCTACAATGAGATCCAGAGACACTCGAGATAGATTGGCTTAGCAACATATAGTTAAACATCCAAGTGAATGAAGGATGCTGCGTCCAGGTTGTGCCATGCAGTTGGGTAAGCAGCCAATTGAGTTAGCTCATTGGTACAGGTATCTTTAGATAGGAAATATACTTAGAGGATGAATGGAGAAAAAAACTGAAATAATAACAGAGTGCTTGGATTGCAACTGAAAAATGGAACAATGCTTTCAAAGTTTCCAAACTATTCTCTATTGCTAAACAGTGCCAATAGTTTTGCACTCTTGTTCCATGCCTGCCATTCATGGATAAACATGATCTCAGGAGAAAAAAATCACAGCAGACAATAATGACAATAATGGAAAGACATAAAAGTGGGCTATTACATGTTTCAAAAAAAGACTTGTAAGAGAGAAATATTATGCAAAAGTATGTAGGAAGCTGATTTCAGAAAAGTATGGAAAGTATGGAAAGACTTATATGAATTTATATGAATAAAATGAGCAAAACCAAGACAACACAATAACAGGATTATGTGATGATCAACTGTGATGGAGTTGGCTCTTATCAATAATGAGGTGATTCAAGGCAATGTCCTATAGACATCTGCATCCCCAGAGAGAATAATGGAGACTGAATGTGGATCAAAGCATGTTATCTTTACTTTTGTTGTTTGTTTTTGCTCTCTCCTGATTTTTTTCCCTTTTGATGTGATTTTTCTTGTGCAGCAAGTAGGGAGATACATTTAGAAGAATTGCACGCATTTAACTTATATTGGATTATTTGCTGTCTTAGGAAGAGGGGAGAAGAGAAAGGGAGACAATTTAGAACACAAAGTTTTGCAAAGATGAATATTGAAAACTATCTTTGCATGTATTTGGAAAAATAAAATAGTTAATAGCAAAAAAGCATGTATGACTGTCAAAGCAGATTCAACAGAAGTATTTGCTCATTAGCTATCCACAAATAGAATTGTTTTGCCTTGAAGGACACTGAGCAACAATCCCTAGAAATATCATTAAAGATTCAGAAATCTCTGAAAATTCCTCAAGAAGCAGATGTAGAAAATGAGATCCAGAGGCAAAGTTCTTGCCACAGTCACTTAAAACACACTTAGAATCTGTGCCTAATCGTGGCCCATATTTCACTTTTGGTGTTGTAAAAAAAGAGCCATCACTCTTATGTACTGGCTTTCATTTAATGAATGATGACAGTTGTTGTTGTTAAGGAGTACAAATACTAACTCCTTTTTATCCTCACAATCTTGAAAGGTCAGTGGTTTTTTTTAACTTCCTTTTGAATATGAGAAAACTGAGGCAAAGATACTGGCACCAAGTCCCACAGTTTGTAAATATTTAGGACTCGATTTGAACTCAGGTCTGCCTGACATCACATCCATCACTCTACTAAACAACCTAACTGCCTGTAAAATAAAATAGTTAAAATGAAGATGATCTGTAAGACTCCTTTGGTTCTAAAAGATCTTACAAAGACCAAACTTTTTTCTTTCTTTCTTCATTTTTGGTGGTTCTTCATAATAAAGAACAAAGACTCTAAAACCATTTCTATAGCCAGATCATAAAGCTTATTCCCTGACTTCTCAAACCCAACTGGGAAGGACATACATGATACTTGAACCTTAACCACTAAGGGATTCCCAGTGCCCTGATGGGGGCTGAATGGGCAGGGATTCCTGTTTATGATACCAGCCATCTTGGCCCTTGAAGGTGAAACTCAAGGTTAGTATGGGTAGCCTGGAAGGCCATTGAATCTACAAATGACCAAAACGCACCATTTTATTGCAGGAATATAAGTAACCATATACACACTAAACAAGCTATTATCCCATTTCCGTAGTGACAAAGCTCATTGGTAAGGGAGACAAATCAAAATAAGTACATTAAGCACTATCAATCACAGAGACGTGGCCGTTCGGGCCCATTATCTCAAGGGATTACAGGCCTGTTTTCCTTCCTGCCTTTCAGCAACTGGATCCTAGTTTTCTCATCATTGTTTTAATATTACAGACATTATTCTCAATGTCACTGAAAAGCCTGCTGTTTTTCTGTAGTTCTGGGTGGCAAGGGCATAATTTGTTTTATGACATGCTTGGGAGGGTGGCTGTTTTATATTCATGTTTAAGAGATACATTCAATAATGTTAGCAATAAGACCCCTGCTTTAACGTGAGCACTAGGCTCTACCATCCCTCTGAGCTCCATGGCAAAAATGCAGGCAATCATTGCCATGAGGATCATCAAATTCATTTTGGAGCTTCAAAGCCCAATCACAGTTTTACTCAGGCTTGAAATGAGTCAGGCAATGTGATATCAGAGGCAGGGTCAAGTATTAAGAAAGAATACTGGACTAAAGGCCGGGACTCCTGGTTTCCACTGCTTTCTTTGCCACTCACCCAGTAAGGAAATTTAGAAAAGTCATTTTCTCTCTTTAGGCCTCAGTTTCCTAACCTTTGGAATAGAGGTTTAAATGAGAATGATCTCTCTCTAAGGCTCCATCCAGATCTAATATACTACTCTTCCTGAATTAACAACAGCAGCAGCATCACTGAATATAATGTCTGTATAATCCTGGGCAAGCCACTTAATCTCTAAGTGATATAAGCAACTCTGGAAAACTATGAGCTGAATAAATACAGGGTGTTCATCTGTCTCAATAGAGGGAGTCCTTTCAAACAAGCATTCTCTATGTCAATGAATTCAGAAGTCTTGTCTCTGGTCCTATCCCTATGCCTTGTATATACTGCTAGGGTACCAGTTGCATCCCTCAATTGAATTGAATTCCTTGACAACAAGGGCCACTTATTTCATTTGCACCTTTATCTTCCCAACACCTCTGTCTCATTTGTATTACATAATAAGACCTAAGTAAATGATTAACATGAAATGGCAAAAAAGAGTCAATTGACCTTTGACATAAATATTATCTTAACCCCATACCATCCCTTCCCTTGACATTACTATGTCACCACTGAACACTTCTTTGGTTATACTATGGCACTAAGACTGTGAAATTTCCCAAACTATCTTTAAAGCAAGAAAATGCCATTGAAAGCAAACAATACTTTTCTTCATCAGCTGTCACTGAGCTTTTGTAAGAGACAAAACTAGGAGCCGTAACTGGAAGTCACATTTCAGATTGACAAAAGTAACAATTGCCTAATAATTAAAGCTATAACAAAGTGGAACTGGCCTCCTGAGGTACCGAGCTCCCTATCCCCAGAAATCTTGAAGAAGAAGCTGGATGTCTCCTTGCACAAGGGATCATAGAATCAAAGATTTAGAAACCAGAATAGAACTCTGAACCACCTTTTTATTTTGCAGAAAAGAACACTGAGGCCTTAAGAGATTAAGGAGCTATTCTAGGATTACAAATGAAAGATTTAAACTCAAGCCTTGTAGAAGGGATTCTTTTTCAAGTACAATTTGGGTAGCATGACCTCTGAATTCTCTTCCAACTCAGGGGTTTCAGGTATGAACAATTCTTGCTCCATCCTACTTAAATGTTTGGAAATTATCTATTTTTAGGCAGTTTCTTTAAAGAACCATAAACTCAATGCTCACCAATTTTATCCATCAGGAAGCGAATGGAGCAATAAACATTCTACTCATTGAGGTAGAAAGGAGTGGCAAATTAAAAGTTTAAAGTCCTTCACATCAGAACTTTTGAGTGTTCTAAACTGTTTACATCTTCCGCAAGATGGCTGCCAACTCCTTCAGAGGACTTAAGGAAAACCAGTAGTATTTGCCAATTTATGTGTTTCAATTAAAACTTTTAATCTCACCATAAAAAAAAGTTCCTCCTTGAATGTGGAACAATGCAAGTTGGAGGCATAACTGGATTTATCTTGAAACTTCATCACCCGTCAGAGAGCCACAGACATAAAAACTTAACGAATGGTACCCAACTTTCAGTATGTTCTATAAAAGGATGGAAATTGGAGAAGGCAGAAAAAAATCTCCCAAGTTAAACATGCAGCTAAGTTTTATGGTTCATCAAAGGGAGCTTAGCAGTCTCCAGGGGACAGATTTGTGATGGAGGCTGTCAAGGCTTTATGCATTTGATACCTTAAACTTTCAGGAAAAAAAAAAGGAAAGTGGGGGCGGAAGATGGGTAAAGATTCTATAAATACCAAATGTGATTTACTTTTCAGAGTTTCAACCTCAGTCTTATAAGATCACAACTTTAGAAAAGGAAAAGACCTTAAGTCCAAACCCCAATTTTTATACATGAGGAAACTGAGAGATGAAGTAATTGGCCTAAAGTCATATAGTGAATAATCAGTCAATAAAGATGCATTAAATACCTACTATGTGTCAAGCAATATGTTAAGCTCTGGGGCCACCCAATGAGGCAAAGGATAGTCCCTGCTCTTAAGGAGCTTCCATCTAATATAGAAAAAATAATCAAGTAAATATGTACAAAAAGCTATAAGCAGAAAAAAATTAAAAGAGAAAGCACTAGAATAAAAAGGGGCTGGAAAGGTTTCCTGTAAAAGATGGGATTTTAGTAGGAACTTGAAGAAAGTCAGGTGGAGATGAGGAAGAAGAGTATTTTAGGTATAGAGGACAGCCAGAGAAAATGCCGAGAGATGACAAGTGGAATGTGTTACTCTTGGAAAAATAAAGAAGTCATAATCACTGAATTGAAGAATATATGTAAGTTGGAAGAAGACATGAAAAATATAGAGAAGAAGGCTAGATTATGAATGGCTATCGACGACAAAGAAAAGATTTTGTATTTGGTCCTGGAGGCAATAGAGAGCCAGGAAGTTTGTTTAGAGGAGAGGGACAAGAGAAAGGTGAATGGAGGACAGATTAGAGATGGGAAGAATTCTAACAAGTCTTTTGTAATAGTCCAAGCACGAGTCAATGAGAATATGAAACAGAATGGCGGCAACTTCAGAGAAGAAAAAACAACATGTAAAGAGAGATGTAGCAAAGATGAAAGCAACAAGTCTTGGCAAAAGATTGGATAAGGGGGATGAGAGTTAGTGAAGAATTGAAGAAGACATCAAGTTGCAAGGCTGAAGGACTGGGGGAATGGGTGGTGATGCTTTCAACAGTAATAAGGAAGTTAAAAATATGGAAAGAAGATTTAGTGGAAAGATAATGAGTTCCGTTTTGGACATGTTGAGTTTCAGTACAAAGTGTGTGAATGTTATTTTGGAGATAGGAAAGGTTAGGAAGGATTAGCAGATTTGAGAGTCATCAATGTAGAGATGATAATTAAGTCCATAGGAGTCAAGATAACTAAGGGAACTAGTATAGAGGAAATAGAAAAGAGAGTACAGAAAAAAGTCCTGGGGATAGCTACAGATAAAGGACATGAGGTAGATGCTGATTCAGCAAAGTAGATGAAGGAGATAAAGGATAAATTGAGAGTAATAAATGATAAATAGGAGAACCAGAAAAGAAGAGCATCCTCAAAAGCTGAAGGAGAAGAAGATGATCAACAATGTTCAAAGAGAGTTCAAGAAAAGTGGGGATTAAGAAAAGGTCATCGTATTTGGAAATTAAGAGATCCATTGGTAATTTTGGGAGAGAGCAGTTTCAAGGGAAGAGTGAAATCAGAAGTTAGATTAAAGGAGTTAGGAAGAGAGTGAGAGGAGAAAAAATAGAGGTGCCTATTGCATATTATTTTTTCCTCAAGAAATTTGATGTTATTTTTTCAAGTTACAAGTAAAATTCATTTTTACATTCATTTTTACAAATTTTGTATTCTAAATTCTCTTCCTTCTTCCCACTTTTGCTCCTTCCATAAGATAGAAAACAATTTGATATAGGTTATACATGTATTTCACACAAAATATATTTTCATATTAGTCACATTGTAAAAGATGCCATAGACAAGAAAAAGAAAGAAAAAGCAAGCAATAAAAAAGAAAGTATGCTTTGATCTTCATTCAGACTCCATCAGATCTCTCTTTGAAGGTGCTCTCTTTTTATATTTTTCATCAAAACTCCTTTGGAAATTGCCTTGAATCTTTGAATGCTCATTATACGATGTTGTTATTACTATGCACAATATTCACCTGGTTCTGCTTAGTTTACTTTGTATCAAATCATGTAAGTCTTTCAAGTTTTTCTGAATACATCTTGTTCATCATTTCTTATAGCACAATAGCATTGCATCGTAATCATATACCACAACTTATTCCGCCATTCCCCAATTGATGGGCACCCTCTCAGTTTTCAATTCTGTTATTACTAAAAGAGCAGCTATAAGCATTTTTGTACTTATGGGTCCTTTTTTTACATTTCTGTAATCTCTTTGCTATAGAGACCTAGTAGGGGTATTGCTGGGTCAAAACGTATGTTTTATAGCCCTTTTGGCAGTTTCAAATTGCTCTTCAAAATGTCTGGATCTATTCACAATACCACCTATCTTTCTATAGTGTCCCAATTTTTCCACATCACCACCAATACTATCATTTTCCTTTTTTGTTACATTAGTCAATGTGATAGTTGTGAAGCAATGCATCAGAACTGTTTTAATTAGTATTTCTCTAATTAATGGTGATTTACAGCATTTTTAATATGACAGTAGATAGTTTTGATTTCATGTAGATGACATTTTCAAGGCATTTAGCCACAAAGGGCAGAAAAGATACAGGATGGTTGTTATTTGGGATGGAAGAATTATAAGAGTGTTTTTTTTGAGGATAGGAAATATATGGGAAGTTTTGAAGGCAGATGGGAAAAGCCACTAGACAGAGAGAAATTGAAGATAAGGGATAAAGTAGGGTTGAAGAGGCCAGATTTGAATTCAGGGCTTCCTGACTCCAGGTCCTTGTTCAATCCACTGGGTCACATTTCTACTTCTGAATTCAAACCTTCTGATTCAAAATTGACTACTTCACACACAGAGTGTTCAATTGATCTATCTGTCTTGCTTTATTCATATCACTTCCTTTCATGCATTCAACACTGCACTACAGCTAGGAAACTCATTAATTTGAAGGAAAAAGACCAAAACAAATCCATGTAACTAGCATTATTATCCAACACAGTGGATAACACAAATCTGAAACTCAAAAAGACCCAGTTCAAATCCAGTCTCATAGACTGACTAGATGTGAGACCCTGGATCAATCACTTTACCTTAGAAAAAACTGAGTATTAGGAAGTACTAAGAGCAGCTACCCCACAAAAGTGTTGTAAGGATCAAATGAGTTAATACTATATAATACTTTGCAAATATTCAAGTGATATAAAAATACTGGTTTACTATTTTAATATAAAGCTCTGACGCTTGCAAAGAACTTTACCTGCATTATTTTACTGAAACCTCAGAATAACCTAACTACTTTGTATAACTCTGGACAAGTCATTCCATTTCCCCGAGTCTCAGTTTCCTTATTTGTAAAATGACAGAGTTAGACTAGATGGCCTCTAAGGTCCCTTACAGCTATGATGCTATGAACTTGATGAGAAAACTGAGGAAAAAAGGTTCACAGAATCACATTAGAATTGGAAATTACTTCAGACCAACATCTTCATTTGCAAAAGAAAAAATGGAAGTTTAGAAAGTTAAGGGACTTACCCAGTTAATAAGTGTCTGAATTAGAATTTGAACTCGGGTCCAACATTCCAGGCCATGTTGCACATAATGGTATCAGAAACTGACTGTTCTCTAATGACTTTCCTGATTCCTTCAAATGAAAATATTCTCCCTCCTTACATTTTCCCTACAGCACCTTGTCTGAGCCCCATCTTTGCCCCTATCAATCATATCCTAACCAGTAGAAATGTTTCATCACATATTGGATGTCTCGTCGCATTGTGAGTCCATAAGGGCAGACACTCTACAATTGACAATCACCAGTATTTACCACAGTGCTTAGCACCCAATAGGAGCTTAATAATTGCTTGTCAGATTGAGAGTTAAAGAAAGAATCTTTTCCCTAGTTCTGACTGATCATTTGTAGGAACAATGTTAAGTTACTAATTTAATACATTACTTCATGGGATCATAGCATGACAATCAAAATCCATTAATTTATAGGGGAGGAAACTGAGGTCCAGAGAGAAGAGATTTCGGTACCTACAATGTTCAGAATTACAAAGAACCTTATAGGTGATCCAATCCACTACCTTCTTTTTACAAATGAGGAAACTGAAGTGCAAAAATTGAAAAACCTACCTCCTCAAGGTCATAAAGGTAGACTCTAGAACCAGAAAGAACATGAAAGATCATCTAGTTTGACCTCTTCACTTTACATGGGGAAACTAAGGTCCAGAAAAAGTAGAAGATTTGATCATAATCCCATAATTACCAAGTATTAAAGGTAGTATTTGAACCAGGTTCCCTGACTCCAAACCCAGTACCCTTTCCTTTGAACTATACCATCTCTCCCTCATTCAATAATAAAGACACTTTCACCTTTGAAATAATTCATGGGAAAAAAGAAAGTTCTTGATAAATATCTATCATTAATGCTAGAACTTCTCATAGACATTTATAATTTGTATAAATTTTGGACAGAGCCGTGTGCATGGGAGAGGGGGAAGGGGAAAATCTAGCATTATATAAAATCAGTGTCTTTAATGTCAAAGGCAAACAGAGCCTTAAAAAATTACCAAATTTCAGCTTTGAGTGTCTTTTTTTTCCTCTCTTTTTTTGAGACATGCCTTGCTATTTAGGAAGAGAAAAAAAGAAATACTTTCTAAAAACAGTCCCAGCTTCTGCGCCCAGTGAACTTCTTCAGAATGTCAAGATGCAGCTCATAAAAAGATACCAATAAAACCTTCTCTGTTCCCTTAATTCCCATGAAATATTCAAGTGGGATTGGAGGTAGCAGCATTTGCTTCCCAACCTTAACATGGAGTAAGCAGCTTCTGGCAGAGAGGGGCAAGTCAAAAGGAGAAGGTGAACATGTCTAGAGCCAGGGGCAATGAAATCATTGTACACCAGGGCTAACAAACCCACAAGGCCAGATCCTGGCTCAGCTAGGACTATTCTTTTCTTCTTACACATAATTCAAGAAAATCATTTTTGCTTAGTTTTATTATTTATGAATTTGTGCTTTTAGCAGGAGAGGGAACTTCAAGAATAGGAGCTCCTTCTACTAAAGTCAATGAGCAATTAATTCCTCTATGCATCATATTCTTAGAGAGCTGTCTATGGTACTGAAAGTCTAAGTGACTTGACCAGGGTGAAATAGCAAATACATGTCAGAGGACAGAACCTCCTGACTTTGAGACTAGTCCTCTACATTATGCTTCCATTTTCCTATAGATTGAAAATGTGTTTCCAACTGAAAATCACAATGATCAATTTATCTATTATGTCTAAAATCTCATTATATACATCAAGAGGTCACTGATAATCAAGTTTTATGCAATGGGTATTCCCACAAAACACTTGGTCTTATTATTCTACTATTCTTATCATGGTTTCCCTCCCTCTCCCTCTGCCTCTATCCCTCTTTCTCTCTTCCTCCCTTCTTCTCCTTCCCCCTTTCTTCCTCCTCCTCCATCCCCACCCCCTCTCTCTCTCCCTTTCCCTCTTCTTTATCTTCTTCTTCTTCCTTTCTCTCCCTCTCACCTTTTCCCCTACCTTTTCCTCTTCCTCTTTCTTCTCCCTCTTTCTCTCTATCACTTTTTTCTCCGCCAAGAAATAAAATTTGAGAAAATAAGACACAATAAAAAACTTTCTGAATTCATGTGATCTGGGATCAAAAGCCTCATATCAGAATCTGGACTCTACTGTTTGTTCCACATGGGACCTTCTTCCTTAGTGTCTCAGCTCCAATCTTGATAAAAATGACTGGACTAGATGAAGCCAAAGTTTCCATCTTGATATCCTATAATCTAGTCCTACCCCATACCTATGCAGAAATTCCCTTCAGCATAATTCTGCCAAACACACATCTAGATCACATTCTTGTAGATTTCCAGGGTCTAAAGATATTGCATACCTATCCATTCCAGACAACAAGTCAAAGTAAAGAGAGTCCTTTGGCTAAAATCTAAGAATCAAACTCTGAATATTTCTAACTTAGAAGAGAAAACAAACATTGACAAAGAAGCAGAAAAATGAAAAGAAAAAAATCCACATTCTTAATCTCCTGTTTATCTCCTCTTTAATGGATCAATTTATCATGAGGCGAGTCCCAAAATCTCAATAACAGCAATTGAAAAGTCTCTAGTGGGGTGCTACAGGGCTCCAGTTTAGGGCTTATTCTGCTGAACTTTTATTAAAACTTGGATGAAGACACAAAGTACATGATTTTCAAGTCTGTAATTGATACAAAACTGAGAGAGATAAGCTGGATGACAAAATCATGTTCCAAAATTTTCTCAATAGACTGATTATAATATAATAAAAGTTAATAGACACCAAAACTAAGTTTTATTCATATTTTGATTTCATGAGCATTAAAAATCCTATATTGCCAGATAATGAGGATACAAAAATAAAACAAATTACAGAGACACAGAGAGAACTCTTCTAAATATTAGTATGATAGGATTTGGAATCCAGAAGACTCGTTAAAATTCTATCTGTAATACTTCCTGGGTGATGCTACCTACCCCTAAGATTTGGGTTCTTCAGCAGTAAAATGGCTATTATAAGGGCAGTGACCTTATAAGGGTAGGACTGTTGTGAGTATTAAACGAGAATGGAATATAAAATGTTTAAAGAGCTCAACATGAACTATGATGGCAATAGTAGAGAAAACATATTCACAGATAAATACATTCAAAATAAATTTTAAAAATCCAAAAGTTGGGGCAGCTAGTTGGTGCAGTGGATAGATTGCCAGCCCTGAACCTGAGTTCAAATTTGGCCTCAGACACTTAACACTTTCTAGCTGTGTGACCCCGGGCAAGTCACTTAACCCCAATTGCCTCAGTAAAAAAAAAAAAAAAAAAATTAACTTGAAGGGAAAGTAATGATGCTTGGGGTATTAGAAAAGGACTTTTGTAGAAAGGGATCCAAAAAGATGGTAGGAACTCAAAAAGGTACAAAGTGAAGAGGGAAGATACTCAGCTCAGGCCTGGGTAACAGGCTACATAAAGAGAGAGGGGCAAAATATGGAACACTGAGATGGAGAACAGTCAGGAGGCCACACTGGCTGCAAGATAGATTATGTCAGGGACACAGTATGGAATCATCTTGGAAAGAGAACATGGAGGCAAATGATGGTGAGCTTGAAACGTCAAAAAGGAGAGTTAATATATAATCCTGGAAGCCCTGTGAAACCATTGGAAATTCATGGGCAAGGAAATTATATTCTTGAGAAATATTACTTTGGAAAGTTCAAGGAAAATAGAAAAGATGGGGGAAAGAAACACATAGAAGGGTATGGTCATTGACCTAGTAAGAAGTGATACAGTGTAGTAGATATGAAAGTGGAGAAAAGGGAATGGATACGAAAAAGACTGCATGGGAAGTATCAATACAATATGGCGACCGACTGCCAATACTCCACCTGCCTCTGCCTCTTCTCCCTTCTGACTGGAGAACTAGAGGAGAACAGAGTACCGAATTCCTCCCAAAGCTTTCCTTTACAGAGGGTAGAAAATGAACTCTTGGATTAACTCACCTTTCATCTGCTACCTTGCCTGGTTTCACCTCCATAGAACAAGATGCTTTTATGGGCAGATATTCCTTAGTGTCTTGTCCCTTTCTACCATCCCACCACCCCTGCCTTCCTGCCTCCTATCTGGCAAGCTTTTCTCAGGAAAGACATTTTTTTTTAAATTATCGTACCCACCAATTATTAAAATAGTGCCTGACATATCACAGGGACCTAATAAATGTTTACTGTATTGGATTAGAACTGATTGACTATGAATGGTGAAGGAAAAGGAGAAGCCAGACTTCTATACAGAGTGTCCCCAAAGTTCTAATGTATTTTTAAACTTTAATAGTTTAAAACTTCTCTAAAACTTTTGTAATATCCTGAATTTATCAGCATTGTCCCACCTGAGGGCACTGACGACTTGATGATATCGCCCCTAAAATACAAAAATCCAACAGCATGAAACCAAGTCTATGCAGCTCTGGCTAATTACTTGGGAAAGAGGAATTTAATCAGAGATTATATGCTTGCTGCACAGGTAGGAGCTGGGAAAGATTTGCCTTAATAGCTGCAATATATGTGGAAATAAAATTTAGAAGCCTTAAAGGATGAGAAACTTAATATGAGTCAACAGCATGATACACCCATCAAAAATATGAATGTCATCTGAAGAAGCATTAATAAAAACGCAGAGACCAAAATTAGGGAGATGACAGACCCTGTGGATTCCATATTGGTTAGGCCACATTGGGATGATTGTGGCTAGTTAGTCAGGACAGTGACTGGGAGAGGAAGGAATCTTAAATTATATCCTATAAGCCAGTAGTTCTCAAACTTTTGTTCTCAGTATTTTTGTACGATTAAAAATTATTGAGCATTTGTCCAAAGAGGTTTTGTTTATATGGGTTACATTAATAGAGATTTACCATATTACAAATAAAAACTAATTTAGAATTTGTAGATTCCCCCAAGAGGGTTTAAGAGACCTCCTCGGGGTCCTCCGGATCACACTTTGGAACTACAGTTTTAAGCAATGGTTTAATGAAGAGGAGATGATGATTCATCCAGAGAAAAGAGACTGAAGGCATATATGTTGGGATGGAAATGTCCTACCACCACTCCATCGTTCAACCAAGTCAGGTAAAGTGATTCATTCACAATCACAGATGACAAAGGGCTAAACATGGGATTTATAAGCAGTTCTCTCCTGATTTGAGATACTTCCCACTAAATCCCACTGCCACTTGGAAGCCTTCCTGATCTTCTGACCAAAAGGATGATCCCACTTTGACTGCCCTCCTGTTTCCCACTCAGATTTTGGCTCATATAAGAAGACTTTTCCAGTTCTCTTTACTGCTAATGCCTTTCCTTTTAAGGTTATCTTCCTTTGGGTGTACATATTGTTTACATAGTTTTTCCCCATTAGATTATGAGTTCCTTGAGGGAAGGAACTGTTTTGGGCCTTATTTTGTATTTCCAGCTCATAGCACAGTGAAGGGCCCACAATAGGAGCTTAATCAGTAGTTGTTGAATGACTAATTTCTCAGAAAAGAACACTTCTAGCCCTTCTTATTGTACTTCCACATATCTAAGAATTAGATGACAGCTTTTCTCATGTTAAATTTCTTCCCATTAGCCTGGAGGGCAGGAATAGTCTTATTCATTCTCCTCTCCATCCCCCATTCATTCATTCTCCACACACAGGCTTTGGACATTGGTAAATGTTTATTTAATTAAACCATAAGTTTAACTGGTAAGGAAACTTCCTCCTAAAACAGTGGTGAAAACCTGTTCAGAAACAATTTTAACAGAAAATCGCCTAGGGCATTGAGAGGTTAAATTAAGTACTCAGGTGGCACAGCCAGAAAGTAAATGTGTTTGTTTGTTGATATTTGTTCCCTTGGTTGGTTGGTTAGGATGAAACTAGACATTTCGCTGATATAGGAAACTTTCAATGAAGAAACCTTCTTTATCAATTCAGATCTTCTTTCCCCCTACTAGAATGAGAGACTTGCTGGAGCACTGAGTTTAAATGACTCCCTCAAAGCCTCAAAACCAGGCTGGTCACAAGGCAGCTGGGTGGCGCAGTGGAGAGAGCACCAGCTCTGGAGTCAGGAGAATCTGAGTTCAAATCCGGTCTCAGACACTTAACACTTCCTAGGTGTGATCCTGGGCAAGTCACTTAACCCTAACTGTCTAAAAAAAAAAAAAAAACAAAAAAAAACAGACTGGTCAATATTCAAACCAGGCCCCCTCTGGGTCTAAAAAGAGGCAACATGTGCATTGTGCCTCTAAAATGAGATATCACTGAATTTGGTGCAACTCACTGTCAATCTTCAATGTCCAGAGAACATTTGCCTTGGACTAAGAGTGGCAAAAGATGGAATTATATCGCTATCTGCCTTTGTGAAGGGATGAGATCCCAGACTCCTTATACTAAATTGAAAAATAACATACAAAATTACAGAAAAGTATATTTACTGAGAAAGGTTTTTGTTGGTTTTAATATTTTTTTTGATTCCACAGCTTCTTCATAATATAAAAGTTCTTAAAGAGTACCTCTCTGAAAGTTCCTACCAAGGTAAAAAGACTTCAAGTGTGTGTTCTTTAAGCCAAAAATGGACAACTCTCATCCAACAATCAAACACATCTCAAACACATCTTTGGTTGGCCAAGTGTGATGATTTGTTTTAAATATGATGATATAAAATACTATATAGGGAGGCATGTTAGAATTATCTGCCTTAATCACCTCCTGGAAAATGGAATCTCACATCTTTGCAGTTTTGAAGCTTTTACATTAAGAAAAACAAATGTTGACCAAGTATAATTCTTTGTCTGGCATTCAAGGCCTTTTATAATCCATAACACCATACCTTTTAATTAATTCATACATTTAGTACTGGAAGGGATTTCAGAAGTCATCTGGTATAATTCTATTATTTTAGTAATAAAGATATGAAGGTCAAATGTAGGTTAGAATGCCTGGCCAAAAGTCACAAAGCTAGTGATTGTCAGAGATAAGAATTAGAGCTGAAGGCAGCTAGGTAGCACAGTGGATAGAGCACCAGGCCTGGAGTGAGGAAGAATCTTCTTCCTCAGTTTAATCTGGCCTTAGGTACTTACTAACCTTGTGACCCTAAACAAGTCACTTAATCATATTTGCTACATTTTTGAGCTGGAGAAGAAAATGACAAACCATCTGGTATTTTACCAAATAAAACCCCAAATAGGGTCATAGTCAGACACGTGAAATGCCTGAACTACAACTTTGACTCCAAAGCTAGCACTTTAATCAACTATACAGTGCATTATTGTTTCTCCCCTTCCCTCGTATTTTCATTCTCATCCTCTCTCATTCTCTCTCTCTCTCTCTCTCTCTCTCTCTCTCTCTCTCTCTCTCTCTCTCTCCTCTCTCTCTCCATCATATTCTCTCTCTCTCTCTCTCATTCTCTCTCTGTCTCTCTCTCTGTGTCTGTCTGTCTCTCTCTCTGTCTCTCTCTGTCTCTCTCTGTCTCTCTCTGTCTCTCTCTCTCTCTCTCTCTCTCTCTCTCTCTCTCTCTCTCTCTCGCTCTCTCTCTCTCTCTCTGTCTCTCTCTGTCTCTCTCTGTCTCTCTCTGTCTCTCTCATTCCAAGTCCAACACTCTCTCCATTGCCTTCCCTCACATCACAAGAACATGGGATATAAAATCTCCTAACCCAGACTACAGTGTATTCAAGTCCCACTTCTGACACATTCTGGCTGCATGGCACTAGAGACCTTAAATTTTCTGTGCTTCTAGCATTTCTTTAAGTCTACTTGGTTCAAGGAAGTGCTACCTAAACGAGTGGAGAGAAATTTCTCACCAGGGAATTTCCTGTAGCAATGTAATCCTAGTCCTCACTATCACAGTGCTCCACTCTCAATAGGCATTTGATTAATGCTCAATGAACTGATTTTTCCCATCTCTATTCTTTCCTTTCATCACTTTCATTTTCTTTCTTTTCCTAAGAGCATTCAGGTCTGATGCATATGAAGCTGGAAGGAAATGATGGTTTATAATTGGGCCAACAGGAGATATCTTTTTGAAATGCAATATGTTCCCTAAATTCTGAATGTACAAATACCAACAAGTTGTAAAGGGAGATGAGTAAGAGAAGACCCAATAGAAAATAGACTTTCTTTATCTGTCCCTAGCTGAGATGAAATGTCAGGAAGGCACACTTGGGTCCAAACACCATAAGTGAGTGGGAAAGCTCTGTCTTTGCTTTTAGGATCCTTGATAAATTTTCTGAGGTCTCTCCACAAAAGTGAAGAGAAAACCAAGGTGATTGACTGATTCCTTAAGGGACCACTTGTCATTTTTGAGAGGGCAGAACAGACATGTGAAGGGAAAGAGCATCAAAAGAAAAAAGGGGGAGAGAAGAAAACACTCATAACAAATCATGCCAGGGAAAATGAATATAAGCTTTCGGACTCACATCATTTTTGACATATCAAAAAGTAAAGGGTGATTTGTAAATAACAACACATTTCTGAGTGCATTTTGGTTCAAATAAAATTATTTAAAGAGAGGAGGTAGGGGAAGAAAAGAGGCACAGGTTTGTGTAGTAGGAAAGAGCAAAGAATTCAAGGAACCTGAGTTTGGATCCTGACACTATTATTGCCTGTGAGACTCTGACCAAGTCATTTAATGCCACTGTTTGTCCACATCTAGGAGATAAAAGGGATGTATTAGATAGCCTTTATGGTCTCTTTCAGATCTGGATTTCATGGGCATAGAAGAGCAACCTGGTCCACACAGACCCTTGAAGGTAGTTGTTTCATCCTGAGACTGCACAGCAGTTCCTGTCTTCAATGGACCCTCCTGGTATACTCTCACTTACCTAGTAGTCTGAATTTTGCTGAGGACTAGCTATGTGCTCTTGGCAAATCACTTACCTTCCTTAAACTTCAGTGTCTCCTACTATAAAATGGATGTGTTGGATTAGATAAACCTTCCACCTCTGCCATCCTCTGTTCTAAGGCCCCTCCCAGCTCTGACATCCCCTGTTCTAAGCTCCTTCCCAACTCTGACACCTCCTGTTCTAAGCTCCTTCCCAGCTTTGACATTCTCTGTTCTAAGCTCCCTCCAGCTCTGACCTCCTCTATTCTAAGCTCCCTCCCAGCTCTGCCATCCTCTGTTCTAAGCTCCCTCCCAGCTCTGACATCCCCTGTTCTAAGCTCTGTCCAGCTCTGACATCCTCTGTTCTAAGCTCCCTCCCAGCTCTGACATCCTCTGTTCTAAGCTCCTTCCCAGCTCTGACATTCTCTATTCTAAGCTCCGTCCAGCTCTGACATCCTCTGTTCTAAGCTCCCTCCCAGCTCTGACATCCTCTGTTCTAAGCTCTTTCCCAGCTCTGACATTCTCTGTTCTAAGCTCCGTCCAGCTCTGACATCCTCTGTTCTAAGCTCCCTCCCAGCTCTGACATCCTCTGTTCTAAGCTCCCTCCCAGCTCTGATTAAACAATTAAGGATTCAAGGTCAAGAAAACACATATTGATACATCCTAGGGGGAAAAAAGCAGAGCAATTAGCCTTTGAAAGTTCTTCAATATTTCAAAAAATCTGTGATTTCCTCATGTGGGTCTTCCCCTGATGATATAGATTGAAACATTATCTCTTCCCTCTATCAAGACCATGCTCTGGTAGATGATCCCATGGATTGTTATGGCTAAATGGGTGAGGGAGAGAGGGAAAGAGAATAAACACCTGCTTTCTATTTGTTGAGTGTCAATTCCTGACCTTCATCAGGTACTCAGAGAACAGAGACAAAATGGGCCCGTGTTAGCAGACACAAAGTTCTTCCAGCTAGGTAGCGAAAGGCTTGCCAGAAGCTTTTGAGCTGATGTAGTTTCAAAATTTAAGCTAACTCTGACCTCACAACAAGAAATTCCAGCAAAGTTTCCTTGGGTCTCATTCCATAACAATCAGAAGTAAATATTTCCTCAATCCACCACAATCATAGACATAATTGGTACTCTATAAAGATCTACTGTAGATATCTAAGTTATCAAGGAAAATTTTATTGTGTCAAGAATAAAATATCAGTAATCTACATAGAACTTTAAAAGTTTGCAAAGTGCTTTGCAAATGACATCCCGGGTCTTGTGGCCCCTCCTAACTCTGATATCATTACACAGAATTACTTAAGAGTCTTGGATACTGTGGAAGACAATCTTCAAAGGGCAAAGGGGTAAGCCAGGGATGGGAATTCGGTACTTCAAAGACTAGCTATTTTGGGTCCACAAAGCAATATATTAATATGGCAAGAGAAGCTAAAAGGAGATAATCTTTTCAGATTACCTAATTGATTTCTAATTGGCCTGGAATCACAGATTCAAAAACAAAAGAGACCTTAAAGATAATTCAGTTCCCTCACTTTTCCTGAGGCCGGGGTTAAGTGACTTGCCCAGGGTCACACAGCTAGGAAGTGTTATGTGTCTGAGACCAGATTTGAACTCGGGTCCTCCTGAATTCAAGGCTGGTGCTCTATCTACTGCACCACCTAGCTGCCCCCCAGTTCCCTCACTTTTCATAGATGAGGAAACCAAATCCCAGAAAAGAAATTTTGACTAAATTCATTCAAGTAGTTAGCACTAAAAAATGCTACTTCAACTTAGGTCTCCTGGCTTTGCTTTCTGATTTTCAGGTTTTGGGGTGATTCCAAAACATTCTACCCTTCATAGTGACCTCGTTACTGGATTTCTTCTGTGAAGAGATTCTAGTCACTCATCAGAAGATCGGGCTCAGAATTATAAGGGACCTCAGTCCAAAGTTATGATATGAATCCACACAGGAGGATAAATCCAGTATTCTTTCCTTTGTCAGAAGTTAGAAGAATATGTGTCATAATGAATAAAGTCCCTAAACTGGAAGACCAGAAGCCCTGATTTTGAATCCCATCTCAAGTTCATGGGCACTACATGGCCCCAGCAAGTCATTTCACATTCAATACTTACTATGGTATCAGACATTGTGCTTTACAAATATAATCAATAGGACGCCACAATCCAAAGATAGTAAAAACTACAATTACTTCCATTTTACAAATGAGAAAACTGAGGCAGCCAGCGTTAAGCCACTTGCCCAGGGGTCATATGACTAGTAAATGTCTGAGGCCATATTTGAACTCAAATCTTCCTGACTCCAGATCATTTTACTGAAGTCACACAGGTAACAACTGGTTGAGCTGGGATTTGAACTCAGGTCTGACACTAAAGTCAACATCCTTTCCCTTGCTCTCCTGCAAAGGTATTTTTTTTTTTTTTCAGAAAGCCAGATGCAGTCTGGTGTGCATTCTAGCACCGAGACATAATTCCAGACTGCTCCAGTTTTCATCTTAGAGACCATGAAGAGCAATAGCCAACTGTTTGATCCCTGAAACAATTAGCAATTTTATCACAATATTAAAGAAAAAACAGTATCAGAAGCTGAGGAGTGCTCCAGGCAAGGGATGTTACTGCTGCCCACAACCAACACATGGCCACAGGGATCCCAATAAATTTCAAGTTAACAAGCAATTGCTAGCTGCTTGAAAGTAGATGGCCTTATAAATCTGAATAGTCCTAATGGATTCTGGATTTCCACAGAACTTATCACAAACAAACCAAAAATTTCACATTCTCCCCCTCCTTCATCCTGCAACATTTTCTCTTAAACAATATATTCTCTTAAACAATAACCTATCTTTCCATGGTCAGGCCTCCTCTCATCCAGTTGTGGGGGAAAGTATGGGTTAATAAAATGATACCACAAGCTGTACTAGAATCACAGCATCATCAGGGACAAAACTACAGCCAATGAATTGATAAATACCACATGGAGATTTCATAAATACCCATTTATAGCCATAAATATTTAAGAATATTTAAAAAAGACATTTTATGGGAGCTAATACTTGTAACACCCCAATCTATTTTGAATGAAAATTCCTGAAAATGTGAAGTCCTCAGGGAAGAAATCAAAACTGTGTGCAAGTAGGATGAAATAGACCTCATTCCTGAAAGACTAGAATTGTCTCAAAGATGCTTTTGGTGAATCTTCTCAGGGGTTTCAGCCTGGGATTTGGGAACTACTTTGCTCCCCCAAAATGCACTCGATACAACTGGTATATTTCTTTATCCTATATATTTATTTCTGCATGTAAGAGTATTTGAAGACGGGACCATGAATTTCATGCCAAGCTGCAAAAAGAGTCATATATATACATATACTTAAAAGATGCAACCCCAGATTCACTTTTCTAAGAGGTTCTTTCCAGTTCCTAGATAATTATGTAGCACTTTGGATCGCACACTGGGTCTGGAATCAAGAAGATCTGAGCTACGATTCGGCCTCAGACATTTGGCTTATATACCTCACTTTTCTCAACTGTAAAATGGGAATAGTAGCACCTACCTCCCAGGCTTGTTGGGAAGAACAAATGAAATATTTTAATACAATAGTACAATACATGGCATATAATAGGTGCTTAATAAATGCTTAATAAATTTTCTTTCTTCCTCCCTCCCTTCCTTCCTTCCTTTCAACATCCTAAGTCACAGAAGATAGTGACATAGAATGAGCTTTGAATTTGAACTCCTGGGTGGGAAAGTGATGACGTGATCTTGGCAAGTCTTTTGCCTCAGTTTTGTCCTCTATAAAATGCAGAGATTGTACTAGATGACCTCTAAGATCTCTTCTAGTTCTGAATCTTTGTGTCTTTTAATATTACCCAAAATTCAATAACATATAGAGGTTAACATTCACAGATTACTCACTTCTATTATCAGCCTGCAATCAGTTCATTTGTTTAAAAAAAAAAAAAAAAGGAAGGGAGAGCCTAGAAAATAATCTGTATTTAATAACTAACTGTTGAATCATTGACTTCAATTAAACTAATCCACTTGGCCTTGCCCCATTCCCATTCTGAACAGTTTACTTGCTTGTTGGGAAGAAAGCATTTTGCGACTTTGAAGAATTGCTTTATAAATCAGAAGCCCAGAGCCCCAAGAGGCGTCAGGGACCAGAGAGCACAGCCTGTACCAGCACAGAAATGCATGTCGCCATATCCCGCACAAATGCTCAGGAAGCATCCACCCAGAGAACTCCAGCCATGGGGACCCCATGATCGCCCAATGGCAATCCATTCTGCTTATTACTAAAAAGTCATTCCTAAAAGTCAGATTCTGCCTCTTTGCATCCTGCACCAATTCTGCCCAATTCTTTGCTCTGAGACCAAGAAGATTATGAGCTATAACTATTCTTATTGATGCTTCCTTTCCTTCCTAAATCTGTCTGTGCTTCCTCTTCCCACTACCCACCCTCCCACCGGCCTCTTCTTAAAATTTCCCTTTCACCCTGAAAACAACCACCTACAAAAAGTTCCAGCCAAAACCCAATCAACCAAACCAGAGGGATTCAAACTGGAAACATCCATAACTCCACGGAGAGCCAAATTGTACAGAATGCAATTTGTTCTATAGAGAGCCGTCTGGAAGCTTTTCTACTGTATCATTTCTCAAACAGCATCATCAGTTCTCCCACTGTTGCGTAATCATATAATGAAAGACCCAGATGTAATTCATGTACACAAGAGGGCAGAGTTATGGCTGATAAGGGACCTTTTCTCTATTTGCATTGCTATATATATATATATATATATATATATATATATATATATATATATATATATATATATATATATATATATATATATATATATATATATATATATATATATATATATATATATATATATATATATATATATATATATATATATATATATATATATATATATATTTGGTTGGGTTTTTTTTTTTCCCTTTAAAGCACAGAACAAGGTGGAAAAGATTTTGTAGAAGGAGGAAACACAGCTAGGTGCTGGACAACACTGGACTTTCCTGCAACTTACCAACAACCTTCCACACACACTTCCTATGACATAATTTAGGAACTGGCTCACTAGTCTTGGTAATAGGAAGACGTGCAAAATCCCAATTCAAGTCACCTACCAGTTATGAGTTCCAGAGCATTGTACTTCACACATTTCAGATATAAAATACTAATAAAGGCAGACTGACATAGTTTATCAGTTTTAGCCAGGAAGATCTGAGTTCAAGTGTTGCCTTATCTTATATTTTGCAGAGTTGAGAGAGAGAAATCGGAGCTAATTGGGAAGTAAGAAGGGAAGTGTATGATATGATCATACTTCCAATTTTAGAAATATAACTTTATGTAGAGTTATGTAGAAGATAAACTGAAGGAGAGAACTGAGTTAAAGAGCTCCCTCATTTACAAACACATACTTATATGTGTACTCACATATGTTTATAATTGTGTATAGAGTATATATAAATATATGTATATACCATATATGTACAAAACATGTATATCTGCATGCATATACAAAGATTACAAACATTCATATTGTTGTTTATCCTTCATTTTCAAAGAGAACCAGGAATTATCAATGTCTTGATTTGTGTGTGAATTGGATTCAAATGAGGCAGAATTTTAAAGTCATCATCCTCACTGTCTCTTCCAGAGAAGACAAAAGCCAAGTATCTGCTTCGGCTGTCCTCCTGGCTATTGGAATTGATTTTTCTCATCTGAAGATTTCACCTAGGAAAGTCCTCACAAGCTGACGAGGAGTCCAGCCAGGGAGCACAATGGATAGGGTGCCTCTCCTGGAGTTAGCAAGATTTCTCCCTGAGTTCAAATCTGGCCTCAGACATTTACTAGCTATGTGACCCTGGGTAAGTCACTTTACCCATCAGTTTATCCCAGTTTCTGTATTTGTAAAATGAGCCGGAGAAGGAAATGGCAAGCAACACTCGTACTTTTGCCAAGGAAACCCCCAATGGGGTCACGATGAGTCAAATGCAATTGAAATGACTGGACAACAATGATATGAATACATGTGTGTATATGAATATATATGTGCATAAATAACATATGCGCATATACACACAATATAATTATAATTACATTTATAATTACACTCATAATTATAAACATTATAAAATAGTTATAAAAATACATAATTATAAAAACTCATTTATTCAGGAGGTACATTGGAATGAGCAATGGGTTTACAAAGAGAAAACTTGGGTTCAAATCCTAGATCTGACTCATACTATTTGTATGACCTTGGACACATCTCTAGCTGGGTAGCACAGTAGAGAGTACTAGACCTAATAAGATCTGAGTTCAAATTCAACTTCAGACTTACTATGTGGAACCCTAAGCAATAGCACCTTCTTTGCAGATTTGCTTCGAGGCTCAAACGTGGTAAGATTTGCAAAGTGCTTAGCACAGTGCTTGACACATAGTAGGTGCTACCTAAAAGCTTATTCCCTGCTTTTTCTTATTTCATCTCCATATCTGTCAGTTTCCTCATCCTTTAAGAAAGTTGGGCTTGATGAACTTTAAGACTCCTCCCAGTATTAAACCATGATCCTATGATCATTTCTGCATGCTGAAATCCTCATGTCTCAAGGCTTAGCTCAAGTAAGACCTTATATTTTATTCCATTCTCACCACTATCTTCTTAAACCTAGACAGTGAAAGTTTTTATTATTCCTATTTTGTAGATGCTTTGTTTAACAAAGGCATGGGTATCTAATGGTATCATGATTCCCCTTAACAAATGGAGAAATTGAGGCTCAGAAAACTGAAGGTACTTGCTCAAGGTCACACAGTAGAACAAACTCCAATCTGGGTGTTTCTGATGCACATGTGCACTCATTCCCATCTGCCACACTTTTTTCATGCATTTCAATAGTCCCATTATCTAGAAAGAAATACAAGCAGATCATGAGAAAGTACCTTATTACCCAAGTGCAATGATTTATTTGTACCTATTTCTTATAGAAAAATGATTCTTGAAATTTATTTTTCAGTATATTATTTCACAGACATTTTTGGCACCAAGAACTTACTCAGCCAGAATATGACCCAGGTAGAAATTAAATTCAATGCTCACTTCTCATTGATGATAAATGTTACCATGTTACCTATTCCCTATAAATTTCCCAAATACATATCCCCCCATTTGAGCAAGAGACTGGAACAGGGATCTGCTGATCCCAAGAGGATCCGCTGAAGGAGGCAGGGAGATGGGAAGGACACTGATTCAAAACCTGGTTCTCATTCCTGTGTGATCTTCAAAAAGTCACTTCAGCCTTACAAGATCTGGGTTCTCTCATCTGGAAAATGAGAGAGTTGGAATAGAAGACCTTGGAAGTTCTTTTCAACAAAAGCAGCTAGGTGGTACAATGGATGGAGTGTTGGATTTGGTCAGGAAGACCTGGATTCAGATCCTGCCTCAGACATTTCCCAGCCATGTGACTCTGATCAAGTCAATTAATTTCTGCCTGTCTTCTTTTACTCATCTGTAAAATAGAGATAATAATAGCACCACTTTTTCAGGGCTGTTGTGAAAAGCAAATTGGGTAATATTTGTAGAGAGCTTTATATAAATATTAGTAATTATCTATCATTGTTCAACCTATGATGCTAAGATATCAATTGCCTTCTACCTATGCTTTATTCCTTATTTAAGGAACACCTCCCCTCCACTTTTGCATGGGGAAATTCAACCACTTATTTACTAATAGGACCATAACCACAATCATCACAAATACTACCACCACCTCTACTACTACTATCGCCACCAATACCATTATTACTACTTCTATCACTATCACCATTATTATTACTATCATCCCTACTATTACTACTACTATCACAATCACTGATTCTACCATCATAACTACTATTACTACTACCACCACTACCACTACAACAATAACAAAAAGGCCCCTCAATTGATCATGGATTTAGAATGAGTTGAAATCTTAGAGTCCCTTATTTTACAGATGAAAAAACTGAGTTTGAGATAGGTTAGATGGATTCCCTAAAGCTAGCCAAGCTAACAAATGTGGAACAAGATTTTAACTCAGGTCTTCCATACTCCAAGCCCAATTAATCAAGGCCTGTCAGGCTGGCTCATAGTAGAGTTCTTAAATGGACTGTATTCATGGGCAAACAAAACTATCTGTGCTTTCTCCCACCAACCTTTGGAATCCCACAGGAAAGAAACCCGTAAAGAACACATATCTTGTCATCAGCCATTATAATAATAACATTTGCTATTCCGGTACCCCTGTTATCAGAGGAAAGAATAGCACTTTTAGGACACTAACTCATTAGCATCTCTAGCACCTCTAAGAGACTAGACAGATAAATCTTCATTTCACTAACAGGACAAATTGTCCCCACAAAAAGGGAGTAAGAATTAGAGCTCAGAAATAGGACTGACTCAATTTGTGCTCTGGACAACTGTTCCCATGGGCAGAGCCACATAACTAGGACAGGACAGCTGGGGCACTGGCCCAGGGTATCAAAATTTAGAGTAAAAGCAAACCATAAACTCTTTTAGAAACGCTAGGAACAACTTTATTTAGCAGTTTGTTAATAAGAATGCTTAAATACCTATAGGCCCACCCTCAACTTAATAGTGTTGTGGAGGCTGATGTCCCAGAAAGTCCCCCACAATTGAGTTTATCCTAAAGAACTGCAAATTGTGTGAAGAGTATCCCAGGAACTAAAAATGTTAGTTGTGGCACTGGTCAAGAAATGGCAAAGATGATGATGATGATGATGTGATATTTTATGGTACTTCAAGTCTGCAGAAGGTTTTACAAACATTGCCTCATTTTATCCACACAATCTTAGGAGATGTATGCTATCATTACCTTCATTTTACAAGTAAGGAAACTGAGGCAGATACAGGTTAAGTGTCTTAAATGGTCTCATGAAACCTCGAAGTATCTGATCCAGAAATTGAACTCGTCTTCTTGATTCCATCTCCAGGATTCTATCCAGTGCTTGACCCATCTGCCTAGCAGTCAATCATTAAAACAAAACATGTGAGAGTTTCAAGGTTGGCTTTGCCTGGTACTTTTGTTCCTTAGAAGTCAGAGTTCCTTAGATCTCTCAGGCTCATGATTCCTATCTTTGTCACATACTAGCTGTGCAATCTCCTACAAATCATTTAAAGTACCTTCTGGAGCTTCACTTCCTAAACTGTAAAATGGGAGAGGTTGGGACTAGGTGGTCTGTGAAGTCCTTTCCAGCTCTACATATGGGATCCAGGCACCCTAAAGCAACTTCCACTGAGGTTCAATTGTCTCCTCTGTAAAATGAATCCACCAGTCAGTCAACTAACCTTTAAATGAGGAAGATCAATACTGATACTACCTTGTTCAGAGATTGATGCTGAGGAAAGTGCTTTAGAAGGCTAAGCATGCTCCATAAAAGTGAGCTATCATTATTACTATTTAAGGACAGCATTATCTCTCACACACACACACACACACACACACACACACACACACACACACACACATATACACACCCCTCTCTCTTATAAACAACAACCTAGCCTCTTGTGGCTGCTTTGCACCAAATGCCCCATTGCAGTTCTCCCAGACCAAGGCTGAGTTGTGCTGTTATTTCCTGGGCTATGTTCCCATCACTACCAAATATCCTTGTGAGCCGAAGCACCAAAGGCAGCCCTAAGAAAACCAAGAAGAATCATAGGCTTTTACCAAGCTGAGACAAGTCTCTCCATAGGTGAAGAACTAGAAAATTAGCCCCCCTAGTATACTGATAGTGCAGGTGACTCCAAGCTGTAGTGACTAAATAGATGTATTTTCTCCTATAAGAATTTTTTAAGACCTAGAAGACCAAGCAAAGCCTCTGAGCAACCCTCTCGTGTGGCTAAAGTACTTGCAGAAGCTTGTGAGACTAGAATACCATTCAGCTCATTTCTGGAGACTCCAGTCCCATTTTTAAGCAGGAAATGAATGTCACACATAAGTTTATTAGTTACTTGATAGCTACCTCGTACCCATTCAGACTTCCTCCAGATATCATCAAGAGGATCTGTGTTCAAACCCTTACTGTGCCATTTACAATTTGAGTGACTCAAGACAAATCACTAGATCTCTTTAGGCCAGTGGTCCTCAAACTTTTTAAATAGGGGGCCAGTTCACTGTCCCTCAGACTGTTGGAGGGCTGGACTATAGTAAAAACAAAAACTCACACTCTGTCTCTGTCCCTCAGCCCATTTTCCATAACCCGGCGGGCCGCATAAATGTCCTCAGTGGCCGCATCTGCCCCATGGGCCGTAGTTTGAGAACCCCTGCTCTAGGCTTAACTGTTCAAACTAGAAGATTGGAATAGCATTAGATGGTCTCGAAGGTCACTCCCAACTCTAAATGTGGGGCCTTATAAACCTGCCTACTATAAACCTGCCTATCGGACAAGGTTTCTGTTGTTATCATTGTTCTGTCCTCCCTTAGTACATCCCCTCACTGGAGACAATATCCTCTCCTCTGCTACCCTATTTCCCTGGTGGTATCAGTGATGGGTCTGGATTCTATTATTTTCAGTTAGTAATTCTGCTTCTGCCAATTATAGTTTCCAAAAAAGAAAAGTTCGTTAGGAGAAATGAGAAATCTCAACACAGCCTCTTAATACTATGAATTGGGATGTATTTTATAAGCCAGTTTATTATTTAGCATCTATTTGTTGATGTGTGTGTGTGTGTGTGTGTGTAGATATACATACATACATATATATATAAGCACAGATTTCTAAAAGGTGGAACCTTATTCTTGTCCTAGTCTATTGAAGGACCCCCCTCACTTCTAATGATGGACAGAAGGAAAGAAAAAAAAAAGAGATATATATGTATATAAACACATACATTTCCAAAGGTGGAACCTTATTCTTGTCCTAGTCTATTGAAGTACCCCCCTCCCTTCTAGTGATGGACAGAAGGAAAGAAAAAAAAAAAAAAAAAAGGAGATATATATGTATATAAACACATACATTTCCAAAAGGTGGAACCTTATTCTTGTCCTAGAATATTGAAGTACCCCCCCTCACTTCTAATGATGGGCAAAAAGGGAAAAAAAAAAAAAAAAAAAACTAAGCCAAAGGGAAGAAATCTCTAAAAAGTAGGGGGACACTTTTAGCCTATTTCTACACTCCGTTCTCTGCTAAGGAAAGGTGAATGCCTCCATTCATCTGTCCTAGAAGCCAGCAGTGGAGGGACAATCTCTTGGGTCCCTTATATAAGCCATTGTAAAACTTTGTGTGACATTCACCGAAAATGTAAGCTGCTCCCGGGGGAGATCCTTTTAATGGACTGAGTGACAAAATTCACGGGTTCTGAATTCAGCGGAAACCTGCTCAGCCGCGATAGATCTTGAGCAGAGGGGATGGGAAAGGGAAGATCCATCCCTATTGAAGAGGACCACATCGGGACGGATTCCATGCACCTGGCTGGCTACAATCTGTCCCCTCTAAGAGACCCATTTAAGATCAAATGGTTCTGGCAGAGTCCACAACTTTAATCAATTTCCAATAGAGCAGGCTATGTTGATAGATTACAGGTTCATTCTTCAGAGGGAAATAAAAGCTGGAGCCGATGGACAAAGTAGCTGATACATACAAACTTTGGGGCCCCGAGCCCTTCGGAATCACTGACATTTACACTGTGACGCTTGAGCCTCTTATTTATCGACCAGCTCATCAGCAGCAGCTTTGTCTAATAGTAATGAGATGTCTTGTCTAAGTGACATGCACGCTGCTCGCAGACTCGCTGCTCCTTGGAAGACCTGGCTGCTAGACCCTGCTTGCTAACCCCCCACCCCCCATTTAAGCGTTGTCTGTACAACATGGAGAACAGAAAAGTTCTCTTCCCCCCCCCCCCCCCGCCCCCTTTTGCCGGGATCATGCCAGGACAGGCAGATGTGTGCCCTGCACGGTCAGAGGAAGGGACTCTTGCAAAACCAGTCTCTCCAAAGGCATAAATGCCCACCAGCATGCCAGGGGGCATCCCCTGCTGTGCGCCAGGGGTGTGTGGGGGGGAGCAGTGCCCTGAGCTAGAGAACAATCTGGGGGATCTGAGAAGAGGAAGAGAGGAGGGAAAAGAAAGCATTTTCTTTGCAACTCCTTCCCTCTGGCTCTCGGAGCTGAGGAGGGGGCGGTGATTAAGCCCCTCCAGCCCCACGTTCCGGAGTGACAGCCACAGGTTTGGATAAGTTGTCCTGAGAAGGTTAAAGAAATCCTGCTCGGGCTGCTCGCCGTAGTGGCCGGCGTTCTTACCTTGACCGCTGGAACCGCCCGGGAGAAGGCGGAGAAGGCAGCTGGGACGGCGGCGGGCTCTGCCTAGCTAGAAGGTGTCGGTCCGGGGCCAGGGATGCGGGAGCAGCTGTGCCAGGCGGTGCCAGCCGAGGCGGCCGGGAAGCGGCGGCGGCTGCCGCTCGGGGTCCTGCTGCTCTCCGCCGCTGCTGTTGCTACTGCTGCTACTGCCGCCGGCGGGGCTGCGGTCCCTGCTCCGGCTCCGGCTCCCGCCGCGGCCGGCTGCTGCCCGTGGGACTCCTCCTGGGCACCGGCGGGCACGCTCCTCATGGACCGGGGCCGGGGGCCGCGATGCCCCCCGGCTCCGGGCCGGGAGGCTGGTGCCCTTTAGGGCCTGCCCGCTGCTCCTGGCCACGCCGCCGCCGCCGCCGCCGGGGGAGGGGAGGCTGGCCGCGCCCGCCCGGGCCCGGCTGGCCCCGGCCGGAGGAGAGCTGAAGAGGCGGGGGGAAGGAAGCCCAGGCCCGGCCCGGACGGCTGGCAGGGGGAGCGGGCGGGCTCGGGGCGGCCTCTTCGCCCCCTCCCCCAGGGCCTGCGCCGCTCGCTGCTCCGCGGGAAGGAGGGCGATCCCGAGCCGGAGATGGAGGAGGAGGAGGAGGAGGAGGAATAGAGAAGGAGGAGGAGGAGGAGGAGGAAGAAGAGAGAAGCAGGAGGAGAGGGCCTCGCCCGGCCTGGGAAGAGGAGGCAGGGGGCGGGGGTGAAACCCCGAGAAGGTCACCGAAGCGGAGGCGCCGGGAGTGGGGCGAGGAGGGGGGGACAGCGAGGAGGGGGCCCGGAGAAAGGCAAAGGAGGCGTCCCCGCCCGCCCCCCGCTCGAACGCTAGCTCCTCCTTCTCGGCCGCGGCCGCCCGAGCTTCCCCGGCCTGGGCTGGCTTCCCGGGAACTGTCCGTGCACAGCCGGCGGCGGCTGGGGCTGCCCGGGCCGGGCGCCTCTTCTGGGCTGGCCGCGCCGGACTGGGCTGAGCCGGCCTGGGCTGGCCGCTGCTCCCCGCGGGGATCGGTGCCCCGGCTGTGCGCGCCGAGGTCCCCGGAGCAGCCTGGCCCCGCCGCCGCCGCCGCCGCCGCCGCCGCCGCCGCCGCGTGCCCCGGGCTCGGGCTCAGCAGCTGCAGTGACTGTGTGTCTGTGTCGTGTCTCTACAGCTGGGGGGACCAGCAAGCCGGGGCCGGCTTCGAAGGAGGAGTGGGGCGGGGCCCCGGGAGGCGGGGCCTACAACCCCCGCCCCCCAGTTCCCCGTGACCCCATGGAGAGGGCCGGCCGGCCAATGGGAGAGGTGGCAGCCGGGCGGCCGCGAGGACGGCCCCCTCCTCTGCGCCCTCCCCCCGGCTCCGCCTCCAACTTCTCCGGCCTCCCTCCCGAGCTAGCGGCCGCAACACCCGGAATGGGGAGCCCGTGGGCAGGATCCGGACTGACGGGTACAAGCTGGGGAGCTAGGGGCCCCCCGGCTCCCCGGCGGCAGCTGCTGGGGCTCTATCTCCGTGTGCCTCCATCGCTACAGCGACTGGAGGGGAAGCCCACCCACCGGCGGCAGCCCACGGCGCTTGGCTCTCTCCGCTTGGCTCCCCGAGAGAGGTCCCTTTTGCTGCTTCTAAAAACAGCCCCCGTTGTGCACGCACTAGATCTCAGCCAAAGGGCTGAGGCGCTCGGAGCGACAGAGGAGGAGGCAAGGAAGTTTTTTCTCCTCTTTCCTCCTCCTCCTCTTCCTCCTCCTGGAATCACAGCTTCTCTCGGATCTATGCACAAGCTGAAAACAGCACTAGGAAGAGCCAGTGTGGGCTTTGCCAGCATCCTCCCGAGGGCTACTTCCCAAAAGGGAGGAGGAGGTGGGTGGGGGCGATCAGAATTTCTCTGGTTCACTCCTCAGGGGAACAATTCCCACGCATCCTCGCCACACCCTGAGCCCCCCCATCCTCCTCCTCTGGCTCTACCCATCCCCTTCGGAAGCATCCCATAACCCCGTCCCCTTTCCTTCTGGACCTCTGGAGGGGCTCAGCTTGCATCGATCGGGAGCTAAATTAGGAACGGTGTCCGGCGAAAGGGGCTAGGCGACAGAAACTGTTCTCATCTCCGAGGTGGGGATGGGCGGAAACTGGGAACGAGTGGTACAAGAAGGGAGAAAGCTGAGGACAGGGAGAGGGAGCTGCGGATGAAAGGAGGAGGCCCCTCGGGAAAGCTGGGAGGGGCGGAAGGAGCACTAGAGAAGCTAAGGGGACAGCTCCGAGTTGGGAAGGCGAGGAAGAGACTGACACTCCAGATCCAACTCTCCAGGTTTTTCCCAGCTCCGCTCCCCAAGCTTCTGAGGTCTCCCACTAAAGGGTCGTCCAGCTCCTGGATCCCAACAAGTAGAAGGCTGCCAGGCTGGTCGTCTCCCTCCAGAGAGCCCCGGGACCCTTGGGCATGATGGGAGAGAGGGCTGAGAACGCGGATTCGGGGACCGGGAGGAGGGAGGAGGAGCCTGAAAGGAACACCGGGACCCCGATCTCTGGGACCGCACCCTACAGGGCAGCATCCTTCCCTAGAGAGCACAGCCCAGAGTTCGGGAGGCCCGTGAGTGCCTCGCCATTCTACCTGAACTCCCGGCCTTTGCCCGAGCCGCCACACCCTTGGCGGGTCCCTTCTTCTACATTAGAAGAATGTCCCTGCTTCCCCAAAGAGGCTTCTCCCAGTGGGAGAGCCAGCTGAGCAAAAGGAACTCCGAGATCCGTCCCCAGCGCGCCATGAGGCTGCGGGACAAGTTCCCGGGGACGCCCGGGCCCGATGCCTTATCTCTCTCCCAGCGATGAAGCTAGATCTTCCCTGGGAGCACAAGAGGGAGATGCTATCTGGCTTTGATGTCATGACAGTGGCAGCGCCGCGCATAATAAGATAAAATATTATCTAATATCCCAGATCCCATTAAAGTGTCAAAGTTTAATGTCAAGGCTTTTAGCTCAAACGTTGTTTCCGTTCTCCTGGTGATGGGTAGGTCTGTTCCCCAAGCCTGGAAAACAAAGGGATCGTATTTATGTTTTGTTTTATTTTATTTTATTTTTGGTGAGTGCCCAGCGATCTCCCCTTCTTACTGTCTTCCTTCTCCTCCACTCAGGCAAAGTTAAAACAAGGATGTGGTCTTTATTTTTATCCCGGAGCTTGGCTCCACTTCATTAGTGGTGTAAAATGCATTATTATAATACATTAGCATATTAATAAAGGCGATGTGACCCAGAGAGGGAAGGAGAGATTTGAAATTTACAAGCAAGGAAGGAATAATTGAAAAAGAAGATGAGCAAAGGGCAAAGGGGAAGGGGTTGTGTTTGAAGGGTGAAGTGAGGGGGGGGCTCCGATTAGCCCAAGAACTGCCCAGACTCCCAAGAAGTAGAGAGCAGGAGTAGTTCTATGCCTGAGTGAAAAGGAAATAGGCCTGGGTGTTGAGAGATGGGATGCAAATCTAAGATCTCCTGCTTTCTAGCAATGAGGCCTTGAGTCACTCATTGTGCTTCTCTGAGTTTCCTTAAATAAAATGAAGAGGTTCAACTAAACCAACAATGAAAGGGAAAATGGCAGCGCTGAGAGTGACTTCATAAGGCATCTCATCTAACCATAACATTTACAGAAGAAGAAACTATTTCCCAGGCACTTTCATGTCTGTGAGAGAGAGGCAGAAAGAAAGGAGAAGATCTAAGTGACCTTTTAGTCATACTAGTTCTAGAGATGGAAATAGCCTCGGATGACATCTGCCCAACTCCTTTCATTTTACAGATGAGAAGCCCCGAGAGCACATCAGGGTTGACAAAACCACACAGACTGGGTCAGAATCTGAATCCAGATCTTAAAGCAATTGATATGGAGTCAAAGACAAGGCTTCTTTTCTGAGCACTACATGACCTTAAATGAATCACACTGGGAATCTCAGTTTCTTCATCTGCAAAATGTAACATTAGACTGCATGTCCCCTGAGGTCTATAAATCCATGATTGCTGAAGTATCTTCCAATTCTAAACCTCTAATCTTTGTTACCCCTTCCAACCCTAACATAAAATTCTGAGATTCTGTATGATCCCAACTCTTCATCTAATTAGCAAAGTGAGCAAAGTCCCTTCCCATAACTGAGCCTCAATTCCTTTATCTCTAAGGGAGAGAAATGAATCTAGATGAACTCCAATGATTCTCCTAGTTATAAAATTCTGTTATAGAAAACTCTCCATTCTGTTGATTAGCATTCTGTTGATTAGCATTAGAATTCACACTGAATTGAATTAAAATCCATGTGCCCTTTAAGAAAAATATACCACTTCATCAGTTAGGTACATTGAAGTTTCAAATCTGATATGCAATAGTAGATAGGCATCTTCACTGTTTATTTCCTTTGTTTTACCAATTAAATGGCAATAGCCTAAATCCCAAAGTGGATATTGCATCTTTTTTTTCCCCCCTTAAGCTATTGACTTCCCAGAATGCTGCAGGATGGGAATCTTTGTCAAAATGAAACATTTTCCATGGGGAAGTCACCTCTTGGAAAGTGTATGCTCTGTTAAAAATCACCCAAATACCAGATATGAAAGATCTCTTTTGAAAAGTCTGTAAATGCTGCTGAATTCCCAAGCCCAAATACCCTCAAGAATCTTGAATAATTCAATAGAGTCCTGAGGAATTCCTGACTCCAAAGGAAGGAAGGACGGAAGGAAGGACGGAAGGAAGGAAGGAAGGAAGGAAGGAAGGAAGGAAGGAAGGAAGGAAGGAAGGAAGGAAGGAAGGAAGGAAGGAAGGAAGGAAGGAAGGAAGGAAGGAAGGAAGGAAGGAAGGAAAGAAGGAAGGAAGGAAAGAAGGAAGGGAGGGAAGAAGGGAGAGAGGGAGGAAGGGAGGGAAGAAGGGAGAAAGGGAGGGAGGAGAGAGTGAGGGAGGGAGGGAGGGAGGAAAGAAAGAAAGAAGAAGGGAAGGAAGCAATATACATGGGAAAAAGCCACTCAAGGGCATTCTTTTCCTTGCTGATGAATTCTAACCCTCTCTGGCAAACAAAGTAGAACTGAATTGAAAGGCTATGTAACATGGGCAAGATGAAATAAAATATCTTTTAAGATCCTTCCAGGCTCTAAAGCCTTTAATCTTATGTCAGACAAATTAAGTCCAGCTTTTGAAAAATAGATCCTGCTTTGCCACCTTCCTGGAAGGGTTAAATAAAAACTGTGGAATTTCTGCCACCTATTTACTTGTGCACTCATATTGTGCCTGTCAGAAAGAGATTGAGAATGGCCTCTCCCAGAGAGGGTCAAGGGGACCTGAGACAGTGTCGGGAAATCAGAGAGCAGAAATAGCCACTAGGGGGCCCTAAAAGCATCTACAAGGAAGGAGACATGACCATCCTCTCCCCAACTTTCCATCTTCCCCATTTCTTTTTCTTTTCTTCAAGCCTGAAAGGGGAATCTGAAATTAGTACTTGGAAAAGACTACAAGGTGCAGTTTGGAGGCAGAATGCTGTTATGTGCATTTGTGTTTGCATGGTGTGTGTGTGTGTGTGTGTGTGTGTGTGTGTGTGTGTGTGTGTGTGTGTGTAAAGTTTTTGGAAAGGGGAGTTGATAAGGAGTGAGAATATGGAGCAGGAATTAGAGAAGTGATTGTATATGTGTGTATATATATGTATATGTTTGCATGTATGATATAGGTATATCTGTTGTATGTAAGTGCATATTACATGTGTGCTTGTGTGAGTATACATACAACTAAGAAGAGCTGCAAGGCACATGTATGCGTATACACACACATGAACCTGTATGTTTATCTCATACCTGCAATTATGTGTGTATGTATGTATATTGACCCCTTATTTCCACCCCATTTCAAATAGCTGTTGTATTTTTCCATCTTTAACCACCATGATATGGGTGGAGGTTGTGTGCAGAAAATACTGAATTTAGAACAAGAAACCCTAAGAAGTTACAGACTCATTTCCTACACAACTGTGACTAACTAACTCAATTTCTCAGTGCCTCATTTCTTTAGCTCTAAAGTGGGATTGATAGCATATGTAGTACCTATTTCACAGAGTTTTTGGTGAGTTTTTGTAGTAGTAACGATAATAAGAATCTAGAATCTGAGAGTTGGAAGACACCTCAGAGACCAGCATGCTAAAGCCAAGAGTTAATAATTTATTCAGGAAGCTAAGTGGAAAGCATTGGCAATTTTTGTTTGTTTATTTTTAAGTAGGGGAATGATGCGGTCATAGTTATAATCTTAAAGTAATACTGATTCCTTTGACTTTCCTATTAGTAGCTATTTTGAGAGGTAGCATGGCATAATATCTGCCACTGGAATCAGGAAAACGTGGGTTCTAGTACAATCTGTAACTTTTATTGGCTGCATAAATCTTTTCATCTCTGTGTCCTCCATCATCCCCTATTGCAGCCCCTTAAAATTATAACAGCTTCAGGACTCTCTCCTGAGCCTTCTTTCTCTGTAGATGATTTAGTATTTATTTAATCATCTATTGATGATTTCATTAACTCCAAATGACTCAAATATCATCTCAAAGCAGAAGTCTCCAAGATCTATTTATCAGGGGGCAGTTAGGTGGTGCAGTGGATAGAGCACCAGCCTTGAATTCAGCAGGACAGGAGTTCAAATCTGATCTCAGACACTTAACACTTCCTAGCTGTGTGACCCTGGGCAAGTCACTTAACCCCAGCCTCAAAAAAAAAAAAAATATATATATATCTATTTATCAAGTCCATCTTCCTCTCCTGAACACCACTCCCTCATGTCCAACCCTCATGATCATGCTTATTGGACTTCATCATCTGATGATCAACTCATCATCCTATAGGCATCTCAAATTCAACATGTTCCAAACATTAGTATTAATACTTTTCCCTAAGCCATCCCTCTCTTCCTAACTTGTCTATTTTTGTTCAAGGGACTTGGGTCTGTAAACTCAAGGTCATTTTCAACTCTTCCTTCTTTTTTATCACTCATATTCATCCAGATGCCAAATTTTGTTTATTTTCTCTACAAAAGATCTTTATTTGTACTTTTTTATCCACTCAGATCACCACAATCTTGCATCAGGTCCTTGCCATCTTTCAAGTGGATTATTACAACTTCATAATTAATCTCATCTCTAATTTCTTCCTTCTCTAATCTATCATTCACAAAGCTGCCCAATTGATTATACATACATATATATATATATATACATATATATATATATGTATATATATATATATATGTATATATGTATATATATATATGTATATATATATATGTAGGGTTTGGCTTATGCACAGATACTTAATAATTTTCTTGTTCATGTTGTTTTGAAATGCCCCCAAAAGTCTCAAAGCAATCTTTGTGTGGTGAAATTGTAAAAATAATAAGACTATTAAACAGTGAAAAAACAACAACAAAAAACCCAGAATAGAGGTCTATCTTGTCTCTTCACCTCAAAGTTGTAGCATCTTTTGTCCAGAAATCACTTTATATATCATTTGTATGTGTACATTCTGTCTCTCTACCCCTCCCTCCTCCTCCCTCCCCATCCCTTTCCTTTAGCCCTTTCCCCCCTCATTTCCTTCCCCTCCCTCCCTCCCTCCCTCCCTCCCTCCCTCCCTCTCTCTCTCTCTCTCTCTCTCTCTCTCTCTCTCTCTCTCTCTCTCTCTCTCTCTCTCTCTCTCAACATCCCAGAGCTAACACTATAAATAGTGAAAAGATGGTAGCAATGCTAGAGGCCATTTGCTCACTGGGTAGTACCCTATCCCAATGAAATCATGAGTCTAAGACCTATCCATGTGTCTTACATATGCTGTATGCAGTATTCTCTTGTTATATCTGTTTTTTCAAATAGGGACTGTTTCACTTCATCATCAGATGCCCACATGCTTAGCCCCGGGGCCTAGTGCATCATGGTATCTTAGGAAATGTTCTTTCACTATAATTAACAGCAGAATGAGGTATGAAACTCAAATCTTCCAGGTCTTTTCTACTAGGTGTGAATCTAGGTAGGAACAAGTAGGGGAAGTAGACAAAAGAGCATGTAAGATAGCACTGTTGTGCTAGCTAATGGCCAAAAGAGAGTTAAGAAACTCTTTGCTATTGGATTAATTATAAGGTATTGAAAAAAATCACCAAATTAAGTGTTAATGGATGTATGAGGCAAACATAATTTAGCTAAAGCACAAAAGTAGTGGAGAATAGAGACATTAGTCTAGTAATGGGAACAAAGCCCTGGTTTCCTCACTGAATGGAAAATATTTTATATTGAAGTCATGTGCATTCTCAAGACAAGATTCAAGCATTCACAAATTAACTTCCGAAAGACTACTAAGCACACACCTCAGAGCCAGGATGCTAATGAGAACAAATCTAGCTTTAGATGAGGAATTCCATCACTGACAAAAGAGAGTTATTGCCTCACCACTGTAAATGTCCAATAAGGTAAAACCTTCCCAGGAATCCAACTCACAGAATAACCAGTGACAATGTGAACAATTCATGAGCCAACTAGCCACCAGAAACAGTATATCACAGGGAAACTGGAAGAGAGTAAAATCCATTAGAGATGCTATTAAGTCTTCCTTTAATGCTCAGCCCCAAATAAAGCTGAAAAATCACATACAAGACATGTGAGATGATAGGGTTTATCAATAAGGAAACTGAGGCCCAATGAGACGGAAATTCCCATGGGCAAATAACTATGTAACAGAATAATTATAGAACCAAGAGCCTCTGCTTTCAATTTCATTATTCTTTCTGCTATAGCACATTGTCTCTAAATTGAGGCAATATAATTAAGTAGTGATCAAATACATAAAATATTTAAATTTGGTCTATATACTCTGAAGTCCAATATAACAATATAACAATACAGTTTCCTTTAGTAGAATGTAAGTGTCTTAAGGGCAGGAGTTATTTCATTTTTGACTTTATATCACAACATATAGAATAACACCTTGCACACAGTAGGCACTTAATAAATACTTGCCAGTTTATTGACTGATTCCAGTCAATAACTTACAGTATGAGAAGCTTGCAATCTCACCATTGTCTTTAAAAAATGTCATAAATTTTGCCACCTTTCTAGAATGCTGTACCTGTGTCATTAACTTCCGAAAGACTACTAAGCACACACCTCAGAGCCAGGATGCTAATGAGAACAAATCTAGCTTTAGATGAGGAATTCCATGATTACCTGAGCCCATGTGCAAAAATTATATATATACATATATATTATATCTGGATTAAATTTCAGCTTGTTACATTGAGCTCATTGCTCTAACCAAGCTTTCTGTTCAGTGCATTAGCTATCCCACCTAGTTTTATTATTTGCAAATCTTATAAGCATGGCATCTAGGCTTTAATAAATCACATAATTTACTAAGCACTTATTATATACCAAGCACTCTAATGGAGATCTAAAGACAAAAGAGAAAGCAAGAAAAAGCTCTTGTAGAAGGTCAGGCATTCCTGATTTAACAAACACCATTAATCACTCTTTGTGTAGTAGGAAATGAGATAGTTTTATATTACAAAATTAAAAAAAAAAAAAAAAAAAGAAAAGAAAAAAGAAAAACTCCAGTCCTTCTGTAGCTTAGTCTATCCAGTGATTAAAATTTTGGAGAAAAATAAAAGTATCAAAAAGAGACATATAAGACAATCCTAGGAATAAAACTCAGCTGAAAAAAGTATTTATGAAGCACTTTTTAAAAAATAGACAAGGCATCTCATTTTGTATTGATGTAATCTATTCATCAACATCTTTTGGGTCAAGTAA
Organism: Sminthopsis crassicaudata; assembly: GCF_048593235.1. Classification (NCBI taxonomy): domain Eukaryota; kingdom Metazoa; phylum Chordata; class Mammalia; order Dasyuromorphia; family Dasyuridae; genus Sminthopsis; species Sminthopsis crassicaudata. The sequence goes on from NC_133621.1 coordinate 295,474,448, forward strand.
TTTAACCAGTTCTGGATCTATATAATCATTTCATCCTCAATTATAGCTTCTATTGTATTCACAAGGAAATTGCTAAAGAGTTTGTCAAATTCCCTGCTGAAATATAAGCATGCAGTGTAGTAATATAAACCCTCTTTTTGTAAGTCACAGGTGCTGGGAGTAGCTTCTGAAAACTGTTGACTTTTCCCTTCAGTCCTTCATTTTTTTAGTCTTTGAGAGTTAGCATGAGGTAATTTGCATAACCGAACCCAGCTGACCCAAAATGAAAACAGAAAGAGGAAAGACAACTAGAAAGAGAACAGGAATATCTGCTTTGAAAAACTCCAAAAAATTCAGTGGGAAATGCTGATGTGAGATGATAACATCAGCCAAAAGAAGCCATCATTCCTGCTGGGAGCAAAGGTATGGAGCAGTTGGAAATGAACTATCAGGAGCAGAGATGATGGCACAGTCAGCCATCAAAGAGATTAAAAGTGACTTGAAAGAATAACTCCTTGCATAGGACTAGCATGGAAGACCAAGTTCTATAAAACCCCACCCAACATAGTAATACAAATAATGGGAGGTTAATAGGCCTTTGGGTGGGAGGCTATTGGATTGAAGGAGTAGGATGAGGAATTACTTGAAGCATTATGGACTTCAAGATGACTCATGACTATCCTTTATAATTTAAATAAAACGGTTTTAGATTTTAGACCTTGTAAACTTAAGTGCTTATAAGAAGAGATGATAAATTATCCTGGAGAAGTGCCCAATTTTGGAGTTCCCACATTCTTCTTGGACAAGGGCATTGAGACAAAGAAGTGAGAAGTTCCCAACATATGTCTGGGTATAGGTTGGTTTCAGAAGGAAGTCTCTTTCATAAAAGTGACATTAACTCTATTCTGTTCCTTTGATCTAATAATCTATTAACCCTGTTAAAAGAACAAAAAAGAAGGAAGGAAGGAGGGAGGGAGGGAGGGAAGAGGGGAAAAAAAGGTTTTTATTTAGCCTAGTTTGACATATTCTTAATAAACTCATAGTGATCACTGCTTCTTCTTTAAGAATCTGAGTATCTGTCCCTTAATTGCATTCTATGTCTTTTTTTTTTTTTTTTTTTTGGCTGAGGCAATGGGGGTTAAGTGACTTGCCCAGGATCACACAGCCAGGAAGTACCACTATACCACCTAGCTGCCTCACTTAATAACATTCTAGGCCTTTTGCATGGATCAAAGTCAAGCACACTACTCTATATATAGGGAATTTGTTTTCTTGAAAATCTTTATTTTTTTTTAAATGTCAACATCTATCTATCTTTCAGTCCTATAGTACTTCCACTATTTTCCATGGCCTTCCAAAAGTCATCACTCTACAATAATAGCCACAAGTTCTTTCACTTCCATATATAATTTATCCTTCCTAGTCTGGTGAAATCCTTTATAGCTAGATTTTCTTGCCCTAGAGCCTCAGTAATCTTGAACTACAAATGCCTCAACTATTTTTATTTTGTCTTCCCAAGAATGAACATCAATTATAAATAATTTCCATTATAAGTAAAAATTAAATTCAGAATAGTATTTCCATCAATTCTCCCCATCTTAAAAAAAATGACATATAGCCAAAGAAGAACTAGATTACATTTTGGAATGCAAAATGGATAATTTTGATTATATTAAGTTAAAAAGGTTTTGTATAAACAAAATCAATACAGAGAAGATTAGAAGGGAAGAAATAAACTGGGAAAAATTTTACGTCCAAGGGTTCTGATTAAGGCCTCATTTCTAAAATATATAGAAATTGACTCAAATGTATAAGAATTCAAGTCATTCTCCAATTGATAAATGGTCAATAGATATGAACAGACAATTTTCAAATAAAGAAATGGAAATCATTTCTAGTCATATGAAAAGGTGCTCTAAATCATTCCTGATTAGAGAAATGTAAATTAAGCAACTCTGAGGTACCACTACACAACCTTTCAGATTGGCTAAGATGACAAGAAAAGACAACGATGAATGTTGAAGGGGATGTGGGAAAACTGGGACACTAATACATTGTTAGTGGAGTTGTGAACTAATCCAACCATTCTAGAGAGCAATTTGGAACTATGCCCAAAGGGCTATCAAATGGTACATACTCTTTGATCCAGCAGCATTTTTACTGGGTTTATATCAAAAAAAAAAAAACCCAAAACAAAACAAAACAAAAAAACACACCCACACACCCACACAAAGGGAAAAGGACTCACATGTGCAAAAATGTTTGTAGCAACCCTGTATGTAGTGGCAAAGAACTGGAAGCCATCAATTGGAAAAATGGCTGAATAAGTCATGGTATGTGAATGTTATAGAATATTTTTGTTATATAAAAAATGATCAACAGAATGATTTCAGAGAGGCCTGGAGAGATTTACATAAACTGATACTAAATGAAGTGAGTAGAACCAGGGGAACATTGTGCACAGCAACAGCAAGATTATACAATTATCAGTTCTAATGGACATGACTCTTTTCAATTGTGAGATAATTCAGGCCAGTTCCAATGGTCTTGTGATGAAGAGAGCCATCTGGACCCAGAGAGAGGATTGTGAGGACTGAGTGTGGATCACAACATAGTATTTTCACTTTTTTATTGTTGTTTGCTTGCATTTTTTCTTATTTTTTCTTTTTGATTTGATTTTTTTTTGTGCAGCGTGATAATTGTTGAAATATGTATAGAAATAACACACACATTTAAATATATGTTGGATTACTTGTCATCAAGGGGAAGGGATGGGAATAAGGGAGGAAAAAATTTTGGAACAAGGTTTTGCAAGGGTGAATGTTGACAATTATCTATGCAGATGTTTTGAAAATAAAAAATAAACACATGATATGTATTTCCATGCAAAAACACAAAACCAAAAAAATTGAAATTATCTCAAGTTCTGTAGCATTTTTTTCCCTCTTTGTCCTGTTTCTGATTTGCTAGATTTTAAAAAGCATGCTTTTACTACTGTCTCATTGCACTTTTCTCAGTGCCGGAATCCTCTTCACCTTGTTTCAACCTACCAAGTTTTCTACCTGTGCAGGGTGGACTATTTCTCTATAAAGCCAATAGCCCTTCTCCATCCCTTTGATGAGTTCCTCATGGAGCCTTCATTTTGTGTAATGATTCAGAATAGCTTGGCTGGACTTCAAAACCATGAAATCACAACAGGTATCTTTATCTCCTCTCTATTCCCATCAATTTTTACCTTCCTCTTCTATGTTTTCTTCCCCCATTAGAATGTAAGTTTTATTCCTTCTATTTGTATTAGTATTTCTAGTACTTAATCTAATGCCTGGCACATTGTTGTTCAGTCCTGCTCAACTCCTTGGGACATCATGTGGGGTATCCTTACTAAACATACAGGAGTGATTTGCCATTTCCTTCTTCAGTGGATTAAGACAAATAGACATTAAGTGACTTGCCTGACACAGCTGAGTGTCTGAAACTGGCTTTCCAAATCAGGTCTTCTTCACTCCAGGCCCATCACTCTATTCACTGAGTCACCTAGTTGTCCCTACCTGGCACATAATAAATGCTTTTAAAAATTATTTTCTTCTTCTTTTCTTTCTTCCCTTCCTCTCTTCTTCCAATTTTCTTTCCTAATTCTTTCTCCAAGAATTTATCATCCACTTCCTCAGGTTTTTTTTTTTTTTTTAAACCATACTTCTACCATAATATCTCAGCTTTTTCTCTTTTCTTTGAGCCACATACTAATGTTTTCCATTAGGCTTCTCACCTCTTGTTCCGGAGGATTCACAGAGGAATGCATCTTCCTGATATGCAATGCTACTCCATCACTCCTCTTATCTAATCTACTCCTTTGAATAAGTTATTGCTACATTGAAGTCTTGTATCTCTCTGTGTCAACAAGTTTCTGTTCTCTTTGAGTTTTAATTCTCCTCTTTGTTTAAGATATCTTTCATTTTGTTGCAAAAGTTACTTGTCTGGAATCATCTAGCTATTTTGTGACAGAGATAGAATTAAATACATCTCCTGACCTAATGGTAGGTATTATTTGATCTAAATAGAAATGCCTTCTTAGTTATAGGTTCTGTAGAGGCTAAAATAATCACCTTTAAGTGATATTGCAGAGGAGGATCTTCCCGGAAGTAGTAAGTGACTATAGTTGATTTTGAAATGACTTACAAGTCCAAATGTTGATGACTGAAGAGTTATGACTATGGGAATATGAGAACAGGCTTTTGGGGGTAAATTCCATTGAACAAAGACTTGTAGGCATACATTTATCTGAAGCCTGGCAAATTTAACCAAAAGGACTTTAAACTAAAAAGAAAACAAACCATAGAAATGGATTGACATGTCTCCAACAATTTAGAAGTTTTATATGTAGTTACAATTTAGGAAAATCAGTAGTAAAAAATGTGCAGAAATTAAGAGGAGATGAAATTCAACATAGGAGATAACAATAAGAACTATGGCCTCAAGTGAACCAGGAACAATTGGAGAGTTGTTGGGAATAGATTCATGGTGATTTTTGAGGCAAATGAGGGGAAAAGAGAACTGGAAAAGGGTATAGATCATTGGTGGGCTGCATAATCAAGAATGGTTTAGGGAGACTCCCCACCATGGGGCAGTGTCCTTTCTGACATCTGAAATAATTGGCATTGTTCTGGGAGTAAGGCACAATAGGGAAAAAAGAAATTCCATGGCTCTACAAGGCTGTGTCAGAAACTGCTAGAGAGGGGAGACTAGAATAGATAGCTTCAAAGTTTTGATTGCAAGAGGAATATAGAGAATAGAGAGAAGTTAGATAATTACATATTTCATGAATCAGAGACTAAGGGTCTAGAGAAAATGGATAATGAAGATAGTGAAATAATTCTTTTTTTTTTTTAAAAGAGACGCAAAAATGAAATTAAAAAAAAAAACTAATGAGCAGTACTACTTGAAAGAGAAAGAAGGAAGGGGAAATCTATCTGATTGAAAAGAGAAGAAGAGGAAAGATGAAAGAATTCTATAACCAGATAAAAGCAGGAGAAGAAAAGCAACCAATAAGTAAAACCTAAAAATAATGGGACAACAAATTAGAGTAGGGTATTAGAAATAAAGGGAAAAGATTCAGTGGGAATACAATCACTGTTTAAAAAAAATTAAAGCAAAGTAACTGAAAAAATAGTTCCAAATTTATAGTAAAAGAGGAAAAAAATCGTATTTTGGAAAAAATATAAAGACCTCTCATAACTTCAAATGTGAATGGATTAAAAAATCCAACAAAATGAAAAAGAGTAAGAGATTAAGAAAAATCTTATATTCTATTACTTTTAAGAAACACAATATAGAGGGAAGCTAGGTGCCATAGTGAACAGAGCATCAGCCCTGAAATCAGGACTACCTGAGTTCAAATTTGGTCTCAGACACATAACACTTTCTAGCTGTGTGACCCTGGATAAATTACTTAATCCCAATTGCCTCAGCAAAACAACAACAACAACAACTACAACAATAACAAATGACAACAACAAAGACATACACGGAGTAATACTGAGGGAATGGGAAAACATATGATGTGTAAAGTGAATCCAAACAAGGAGTTGCAATCTTTCTATCTGACAAAATAAGAAACAAAAACTCAAAATTATAAATAGGCATAAACAAGGAAATTACATTATGCTGAAAAGTCATAGACAACAAATCAATATCCATAATAAATCTATATGCTTCAAATGCCCTACCACTCAAATTCATGACATTATCTGAACTACAAGAGGGCAAAGATAATAATACAACAGTGATAAGAGATTCCAAAATCTTTCTGTTTTGGATAATTTTAACAAAAACATATAAAAGGCAAAATGTGAAACTGAATACATTGTGGGAGAAACTACACATAAAATACTTTTAGAATCTTTCTAAATATGATTGCAAGTGAATACATACATTTCTCAGTACTATGTAGAATTTTTTTTAACTGGCCAGGTACTAGGGCACAGAGACATTACAAACAAATTAAAAAAGCAAAAATAGTTAAAACATGCCTTAGAGACCATAATGAAATAAATATAGTAATTGGTTTAAGGACCAACCACAAATAAAAGTTACAAATTCAAATGGAGACTTAATAATGCAATTCTTAATTATTAGAGTGCCAAAAGATAAAGCATAGAAACAATTTAACTCTGTAAAAGAAAATGATGATGATGAAACAACATACCAAAATGTCTAGAATGAAGTTATAGCAGTACTGAGGGCAAAAAATTCATGTCTCTACTAATGCAAATTAACAAGATAGAAAAATAGAGGATTAATGAAGTGAATATAACTTTAAAAATTAGAAAGGCAACAAAGAGATAAGCCTAAATAAACACCCTCCCCAAAAGGAACTATTAAAGTAGTGGGCAAACAGATAAATTACAAAAAAAAAAAAAAAAAAAAAAAAAAAAAAGGCCCCATGGAAATGATAAATAATATTGAAAATTGGTTCTTCACAAAGACAAACAAAATGGATAAATCCTTAGTAACCTAATTTGCTTATTTATTTATTTGCTGAGGCAACTGGGGTTAAGTGACTTGCCCAGGCTCACACAGCTAGGAAGTGTTAGTAATCTAATTTAAAGGAGAACAGAAAATCAAATCAAACCAATAAAATACCAAATGGGCAAGGATAACTTTCAGCAAAACAAGAAGTAAAAAAGAAAAATCAGAACATATTATGTATTTATGTAAGCAAAATTTAGAACAAAAAGAAATAGAATATCTTCAGAAATATAAAATACCTAAACTTTCAGAAGATCAAAATGAGATCCTAAATAACCCAATGTCAGAAAAGGAACTGGATCTATAACAAAAGGAAGGGACAACTTCTAATACTGATGGACTCATAAAAGAATTCCATCACACTTTTGATGAACAATTAGTCCCCACAGTTCACAAATTACTTTGGAAAAGTGAGGAAGTACTCCACCAGAATTCTTTTATGATATAAATATAGCTATGATACCTGAACCAGAGAAAGAAAAAAAAACATAGAAAAAAATGTATAGGCCTTGAATGGATGTCCATCAATTGGAGAATGGCTGACTAAATTGTGGTATATGAATATTATGGAATATTATTGTTCTGTAAGAAATGACCAACAGGATGAATACAGAGAGGCTTGGAGAGACTTACATGAACTGATGCTATGTGAAATGAGCAGAACCAGGAGATCATTATATACTTCAACAACAATACTATATGAGGATCATTTCTAATGGAAGTGCTCTCTTCAACAATGAGAGGATCCAAATCAGTTCCAATTGATCAATAATGAACAGAACCAACTACACCCAGCAAAAGAACACTGGAAAATGAGCGTAGACCACAACATAGTATTTTCACTCTTTCTGTTATTGTTTGCTGGCATTTTTGTTTTTCTTCTCAGGTTATTCTTCCTAAATCCGATTTTTCTTGTGCAGCAAGACACCTATATAAATATGAATATATATGTAGTATTTAACATATACTTTAACATATTTAACATGTATGGGACTGCCTACCATCTAGGGGAGGGAGTGGAGCGAAGGAGGGGAAAAGTTGGAACAGAAATTTTTGCAATCTGGTTATTGACTCCCAAAAGCACACAAAAGACTTGTACAAATTCAATTATAAAGTTCAGTGGGTGCCTAACATACTAAAAGGCATATTTAACCATTCATCTTGTCTAACATCATCATTTGATAAACCAGGAATTTGACCACATAAAGGTTATATGATTTTTTCCCCAAGATCTCTTAGAAAATGAGTAGATTCAACACCAAGGTAATTCTGAAAGACTTCTTATGAAAAATGCTATCTAAATCCAGAGAAAGAAGGGATGGAGTCTGAAAGCAGAGTGAATCATATTTATTTTATTTTCTTTATTATTTTTGGCTTTTATTTTGTTGCAATTTGGCTAATAAAATGTCTTGCAGAACTGCACATTTGTAAACTATGTTAAATTGCTTACCTTCTCCAAGAGAGGAAAGAGATAGAGGAAAAGAATATAGAATTCACAATTTTGTTGAGGAAGAAGAATGCCAAATTCCTTAAAATAAGAACTTCCCCAAAGTGGAACGGATATCTTGAGAAGTTATATGTTCTCTTTCATCAAGGATCACTCAGCAGAGGTTGGGTGATCATTATATAGGTTGGAGCAAATGGCCAATAAGAACTCTTTTTCAACTCAAGTTCTATGATTCTGTGATTTTTGTAAATAGTAAGAGCAGCAGGTGAGTATTTTGTCATAGAAATCAGGGAAAGAGAGACATTTAAGAAGATGCTTATAATAATTTCAAAAGCTATAGAGACATTAATGAGGATGAGAACTAAGAATGGACTATTGGATGGAATGATCTGATCATGAATATGTTTGGGGAGTGTCATAGATATTCATTGGTAGGTTGGCCATAGTGGAGATTTTTGGGGCGATAAGTTCTGATGATCATTGAGTGAGATGTAAAAGATATTGGAAGTTATATAAAAAGAGAAAATGGCCACATTGATGAAAGGACAGATCTTTGAAAGACTAAAATCACATTAAGTTAGCTCTGAGATTCAGTATGTTTGAAACTGTTACTCATCTTTCATCCCTTACCCATTTCTTTTTCTTCTCACATGTAGATACATAAACATATGTGTGTATATGTATAAACATATATATTGAGAAATAGTATACAGAGAAAACATTTTTCTTCTAGAGGTCTAGCAATGAAAAAGAAGAGAGGGTTAAAAGGAGAAGGAATAACAACATTAAGTGAAATTGTTTGCAAGAGGACATTTGAGCATGTGGTCAGAGGTGAAGGAGACTTTTGGAGATTGAGACTGAGCACAGGATTTATCCTTCAAAAAAAAGAAGGGAGAGCTCTTTTGAGGGGGCAGGAAAGAAGAAATCCTAGAAGAGGTGGAGCTTATGGAAAAATAAAAAAAAAATGGTTTGAAAATGAAGAAACAAGTATAAGCACATTTCTAATATTTTAGAAAATCTTGATGAAATACAAAATGAGGGTAAAATTCCAGAAGAAATTACAGGAATAGGTAAAAGTGGGGGCTTGAAAGGATTAGAGGAGAGTTGAAAAATTGCCAATATCTCCATATTCAAATTCAAAAGTCATAGATTTACAACTGAAAGGGGCGTTATTAGAGATTTTCTTGACTAATATTCTTAATTTATGGACAAGAAAAATATGCTGAGAAAGGAGTTCACTCAGAGTAGATTCTCTGTATCCAAGGCCAGAATTCTTTCCACTAAACAATATTACCTTATGGAACTTGCAAAGAACATTGTCTTGTAAGGAAGGTCCATCTAATATGAGAGAACTTGAATTTAAAATAGGGCAATTAGCTCCATGGTATTCTCAAATCTTCCCAAGCAATATTCTATTGTTGTGTTTATTCCACTAGATAAGTTGTCTAATTAAAGATTATCTATATGCACTCTTGGTAATCTTGGCTTTTGAAAGGGCCTTCCTATATACTGGTGACTGACAGAATAACCTATTTTATCCACCTGTATAAGTTCAGCTCCTCCAAACTTTCCTTAGGACCAATTCATGTCCTAGAAAAGGAGAAGAATAGGCTCATAGAACCACAGACCTAGAAATGAAAAGGAACTAGAGATTTTTTGATGAAGTCCCTCCCTCTTATTTTATAGGTAAAGAAATCAATGCCAACCTAGGTCATATGACTTGTCCAGGATCACACAGCTAGTAAGTGTCTAAGGTGAGATGTTTCCTAATTTCAGATCCAGCACTCTATTCATTACAACATAATTTCCTAATATGTCTCATATTAGAAAATATAGATCATATGGCATATAAGGAATCATGTCAATAACTCTCTAGAAAAGCATTGAGTCAGCTTTACTGCTTATTCTGTTTTAGATGAAGGCTTCTGACCAGAGGTAGAATTCAAATAATAGGAGCCAATTAAAATATTTGTCTACAGATGTGTATAACTAAATGAGGGAACTTGAGAAATGAAAGAGCCATGCCTTCATTAAAAGCAGATCATGTCCTTGATTAGGTTTTGCTGAACTATCCTCTCCCCATATAAGTTTCTTCTTAAAAATTATTTATTATGAAGGATGACTCTATGACACCAGAAAGGGGAGGGGAAATGCTATATTGAAAATTTTATGTGACATAAAAAACAAAGGATATTAATAAAATTATTTAAAGATAAAGGCAAGAGGCAGATATATTAACTTAATTTCCTTTGTATGATCTTGTGGGGGTTTTTTGCCAGGCACTAGATCAGAGAAATGTTATAAACAAAGCTTATCTAGATTTTAGCAAAGGGGGAAATGTTGCACATTCTCCACTGGGACAAAATAGAAAGATGTGGAGTAGCAGATATTGGTTATAGAATTTCATAAATAAATTATCATGCCTAAGGAATAGTCATCATTTTGTTAGTGCCCATCAGGAGGAAGGTCTCTAGTGATGCCCCAGGAATCTGTGCTTTGGTTCTTTTCAACATGATTATCAATGAAAGTATTAAAGTATCAAAAGAAGAGAAAGTGTAATTTTATTTGGTAGAAGATGTGATGTTAGATAGAATAATTAATAGTTGGATGATAAAGTCAAGAGATAAAAAATATTTCAATTGTTTCAGAACAAAAGTCAATAGAAAAGAGATCCTGTAGACAAGGGGACTTAGAGGAGACATGTTAGCCATCTTCAAGTATTAGGAGTTCTGTCATGGGAGAGAGACTAGAATTGATCAATCACAACCCGAATAGGGTAAAGAAGAGACAAAGGGAGGGGGCAAGAAGGAAAAAGGCAGAAAGGGGGAAAGGGCCGAGGCAAGCTGGAAGTTGAAGAAAGGCAGATTTTTTTTTCTAAATTAAAAAACAAAACAAAACAACTTTTTTAAATAATTAAAACTGAATGAAAATTGAATGAGTTATCTTGGGAGTCATTTGAAGTTTTTAAAGGGAAAACTAAATAAATATACATCAGCAATGAAGTGATTTTTGGATAGAGTGGATTATATGGCCACTTGTGTCCCTGCTGTGAGTATAGAAATGATTTGACAGGGCTTGCGAAGATATAATGGATAAAACTTAGAGATTGTTTGACTGGGGTGGTGGGAAAAGGGGGAAGAGTCTAGGACTCCCCAACCAATCACTCTGTCATTATATGATGCATTTACTTATCTGTGAACTTATTCTATCACCTTAGTTGAGGATGTTTCTTCGGGACAGGGATTTTGCCATTTTGTTTTTGTATCCATTTAACGATGCCTGTTTATCGATTTATTGTCTGACTATAATGTAAAGTTTTTAAGGTTAAGTATTGTCTCTCTTTTTTTCTTTGCCTTCCCTCCTCCCCCCCCCCCCAGTGCCTAGGCTAGTGCTTGATATACACTAAGCATTTAACAAATGGTTGTTAAGTGGTTAAGAGAATTGTAGGATTTGGAGCCATGTTTCTCAATCTTGACTCGACAGTAGAATCAAAATAATCATGTCTTAGGAAAGGAAATGGACAAATTGAGATGCATTCAGAGAAGGGTAACTAAGATGTGAGAGATCAGAGGTGATGAGATGCAAGTATCTGGACATATTTAGCATAAATAAGAGAAGACTTTAGGAGAATATAATATGGGTCTCCTGGTTCTTGAATGTTTGTCATTTAGAAGGGATATTACACTTGTCCTACTTGGAATTAGAGAACAGAGCTTGAAGCAGTGGGAAGAAATTATAGAGCATTAGATATCATTATTATGTAGGGAAAGTAAGATATTAAGTAAATAAGTGTTTGTTGAATGAATTAATGAAGGACCTAGAGCTATCCAGAAGTGGAATAAATGGCAATGTTGAGTGTTCTACATTAGCTGGTAAGCAAATCTCCATTATCTTTTCCATTGCTCAGGAAAAGCAGTCCATGACACATTTCACTAAAAATAGTCTCTGAGTTGCCTTCTCAAGGAATCTAGGTAATGTTTCTGGCCTAATTTCCTAAAGAAAGTAGGGAGTTTCTCATCAAGGGAGATATTCAAGCATATGCCAGATGATCCTTCTCTGTAGAGATTGTAGAGGATATTCCTCTATAAATATGCATGATGAGCTCTGCAATTTGATGGTACAGTGGTTAGAGCACCAGGCATGGAATCAGGAAGACTTCTCTTCCTGAATTCAAATCTGGACTCAGACACTTACTGGCTGTATGACCTTGACAAGTTACTTCCTTGTCTGCCTCAGTTGCCTCATCTGTAAAATGAGCTGGAGAAGGAAATAGAAAACCACTCTAAAATCTTTGCCAAGAAAACCCCAAATGGGGTCACAGAATGGTGGATACAACTGAAGCAATTGATCAATAAGGGGATCTCTGAAGTTCCTTTCAACTCAGAGATTCGATAATACTTTGATTCTTTGATTTTAGTCTCTTGCTCGTTACAGAAGAGAAGAAATGTTTCATTTACATGTTATAGCAGTAGTTTATACAATTCATTCAATAAGCATTCATTAAGGGCCAACATATTAGTACCATGACAAGCAATGATAACACCATGGTAAAAACCCAATACTCATTATTCTCAAGGAACTTACTTACATTCTTTTGAGGCAGAGGATGGGGTTTTAAATTACATCTTCATCATTTCCTTGGTGGAAATTGATAACTCTTGACTGGGCCATTAAGGCCACAACTTATTCTACAAGGTCATTATTGATTGCGCTCATCTTTCCAAACTACAGTCAAGATAAACTAGTCTTCTGCCTGTTTCATACATCCAGCACCCCATCCACATTTTGGGTCTCAGCACTGGCTATCCCCCAAACTTGGAATGCCTTGTCACATTTGGTTCTTACAATCAATAGTTTCCTTCAAGACTCAGGATGGGTGCTGCCTTCTAAAAAATATTTTCCATCATTCCTTCTAACTGCTAACTGACTTCAGTTTAGAATTACACAGACAATATCTATTTGTTTGCAAATTATAGATGCTTAGAGATTCACATGCTACTTCCCCCTTATCCCATTAGAATGTAAGCTCATGGAAAGCAGGGAAGGCTTCAACTTTCTTCTATATTCTTGGTGATACACAGTGTCTTGGTGATATACAGCATAGTAGGTGCTTTATAAATTATTGATTTATCCTCCTCACAAAACAGTTTTAGAATTAAAAAAAAATAATCTTTTAAATATTCAAGGACAAGTCTCATTACCACTGAAACAGAAGTACTCCCAAATTGAAGAATAGTGACAATTAAAAACAAAAAAGCTTGAGTCTTTAAAGCTTTATTAGCTTCTGCTTTTTTCTTTTCTCCTTTGTTCTCTTCTGTTCTGTCCAGTTCTGTTCTCTTTTCTTCTTTTCTCTCTGTTCACATAGGGTATTATACCTTTGCCTGGTATAATAATGAGGCTCTGCCCAAAGGAATATAAATTTTGATCAATGAAACTTCCCAAGATATCTTGGGGGTTTAAGGATTAGATTTCTTTTTTAAGGATCATGCCTTAAACTCAAATCACTCTGGTTTTCATAGATTGAGCAACAATAAATACCAAACCATGCCCAATTTAGTAACTGAACCTAGTTGTCTCAGAGTGAATTCAAATAGCAATTGTTTCTGTTTTGGCCAGAAACTCTTAGGATCTTCTCCTCCCATGTTTTTTTTTTTCTTTTAACTACTTTTTTTTAAATAAAGGCCATCCTTTTCCTCATTTCTTTTTTACTTAGCCTTAATCAATGAATGGACATTGCCTCAGTCAAATCCAATCCTATTAAAGATCTCAACTTAAAAAGTCCAAGATGTCCCACTGTGTCCAGGGCCATCTCCAGCTATTCTAATCTATTCCTTGCCATTGGACCCAGATGTATCCAGAGGAGAAATCGAGGTTGATGACTTTGCAGAACCCACTCTCAATTAAATCCAATTCACTTGCATGTCATGGCATCACCTTCCTGATGTCTGGATCTTTTTTCCAAAACAAAGGACAAGCAATAGTTTGATTCAATTTTAGGTTCACAATGATTTTGGAAGAAACATGGGATGAGCAGGATTATTCCCATGGTCCTGCAGAGTGAAATAGATACAGGTACATTTCTAATGAAGGCCAGCATTAGACTCATCCTTAGAGGGACTTCAGCAATCACGAAATTTAACCTTGATTTGAGTGGGAATCCCCTCTACCATATCCCAACAAATGCCCATTTGGCTGTTGCTTGAAGTCATGGGTTGACCAGAAAGGTTGAAAATCATCTTCTTCTAAGACAACCTGTTCCACCAGCAGGATGATTTCAAAGAGGCTTGGGGAGATCTACATGAACTGATGCAAAGTGAAATGAGCAGAACCAGGAGATCATTACACACAGCAACAAGAAGATGATCAATTCTGATGGGCGTGACTCTCCTCAACATTGAGATGTTTCACTTGTGCAGTGACAAAGAGAGCCATCTACATCTAGAAAACTCTCTTGTTGTTTGCTCACATTTTGTTTTCTTTCACAGTTTTTCCTTTACTTCTTTCTTGATCTGATTTTTCTTGTGCAACAAGATAACTGTATAAATATGTATACATATATTGGATCTAACATGTATTTCAACATATTTAACATGTATTGTACTACCTGCCAGCTAGAAAGGAGGGGAAAAATTGCAACAAAAGGTTATGCAAGAGTCAATGTTAGAAAAAATTACCCATGCTTTGTAAATAAAAAAAAGCTTTAATAAATTTTTTTTAAAAGATAGACTGTTCCAGTTGGGGAGCTTTCCCCCACTCTTTATAATGGGCTGATGTAGCCCACCTTGTTATTTATTCCAAGATCTTTGTCCTCTGGGACCAAGAAGATATAACCACCATGACCATCATCACCATCACCTCCATCACTAACACTACACCACCATTACCCTCATCATCAAATTTTATTTTAATAATCACAGAGCTTAAAGGCTTGCAAAGAATTTTACAATGGTATCTCATTTGATCCTCTTGATAGCCCTATCGGGTGTGTACTATTATCAGATGTATTTTTACAGAAAAGGAAACTGAGACACAGAGAGAGTGAGTAGCCTGTTCCTGATCATCCAGATAGCAAATGTCAGAGATAATATTCAAATCTAATTCTCTCCAGCCTACAAATACTGTGTTTCCCCTATGCCACATTGTCTCTTATAACAATCCTTCAGATGCTGGAAGGCATCCCCCTATTGTCATATCTTTTTCTTTTTCCAGATTAAATATATATTTAATTAACCTTGTATTGAGAAAGAGATATGTGATACATATGTATATACATAAATGCCTTCATACATAAATCTAAATACAAAAATGTGCTTACAAACATGCCCATATAAATTTTCCAAAAATGAGTTAGCTAGTGCTTTTTACTAGGTTCCCATAGCCTAATCAACTCTCTTTACCTTCCAGGGTTAATTTGTTCTTTGTTTCAGAGGGGTCTTCCTTAGTTCACTTGACCTCTTCATTTATCATAATCAACATCAATAATTAGTTATTATACACCTCCTATATTTAGGGCACATGCTGGGAGCATTCAATAGAAAGCTTGAATCCTGTCATTGAAAGTTTTATAACTTAATTAAGGAGACAGGGCATTTGCATTGAAATATAAATAATACTCATAGATGTTTGCTGTGCAAAAGAGCCCTGAATTCAAAGACAGAAGAACTAGATTTTCATCCTGGCTTTACAATTGAGTTATGTCATATTTCTGAGCCTTGGTTTCTATATTGTGAAATGCGGTGGTTGAACGAGATGGCCTTAAAGGTCCTTCCCAGTTCTAACATTTATACTTCCAAAGTACCTCTCAAGTTTGATGCTGTGATTCCCAAGTTTCTCAGGGATATCATGTTCTAGCTTCTAGAGTTCCTTCCATTTCTGATCATCTGTATCCCAAGGTGAATGAAAGCTATATTTTATGGTTCTTCTCAGCTCTAACATTCAATTATTATAAATTTATATTTACCCCACTCATATGCTTGATGATTTTGTGACCTTAGGTCTTTCATAGCCTTTGTTTTTACATAGGGAATAGAAACCTATTCTATTTAGACTCTCTACTAATAAAACCCATGTACTTCTTCTTATTGCATTCATTACTCTCTCCTGGAGCTCTTTCAGTCCTTAAGTGTCATTGTGACATTGTGATGAAATTAGATGGTCATTCCTCCCAGGCTGACCCAGTATTCAATCATGCTCCAGTGATAGCTGTGAGGTCTTCTTTGTTTTAGTCTAAGAATATCGGCTGGAAGATGGAAGCTTATATAGATATTCAATTTTGTTGACACCCAGGAATTCCATTCAAATTCATTTAAATTCAGATATTAACATTGATTGTCTCTTTCATTCATGCTGATGTCGATAATGGGTTTTTTTCCCCCTCGCTGTTCGTTCTATCACAGCTATGGTTAGAACATTAAATTTGGAACTAGAGGATATGAGTTTGAATCTTGCTTTTATTATTTACTGTATGACCTTAGATAAGCCACTTCCACTCTCAGAATTTCAATTTCCTGATTTTCAAAATAAAGGATCTACTATAGATAGCCCCTAAGGTTCCTTCCAGGTTTAGAATCCTAAGTCTGATGACCAAACCTTAGAAAACAAGTATATCTTTTGAAATGAAAGGTTAAATGAAATAACTAACATTAACAAAATCAGAGGACAGGTGAGATATGAATGTGGATGGTTACGTGCAGCCACGTCCGATTCCGTTTAACCTAAGATTATTAATGAGCCTATGACGGCCACATGGGAAGATAGAAGTTGTATACATATATTGTTACTAGTGATGAAATGGCTTAAAAAAACCTTAAAAGTCATGGATAACCAGCAAAGTAAGGGCACTGGTTGCAGAATAAGAATTAGAGACAAAATAAATAAAATAAAGAGCCAGGATGGTACATCTTCATGCTTGCTAAACTAAGAGAAGGCAAATTGATCTAGTCATAGAAGTCAAGTTTGAATCTAATTTCTGATACTTGTTAGATGCTCAATCTCACCAGCCTCAGTTTCCTTATCTGTAAAATGAAGGAATTGGACAAGATGACTTACTTTCCAGCTTCAAAGTTATGCTATTATAAACTCTTGTTTTTCAATTGTTTTTCAGCTGTCTGAGTTTTCATTCCAGAATTTTTTTGGTAAAGACACTAGAGTGGCTTACCATTTCTTTTTCCAGCTCAGTGTACAGATGAGTAAACTGAGGCAAAAAGGGAAAAATAATTTGCCTAGGGTCACACAACTAGGAACTGTCTGAGGTCAGATTTGAACTCACAAAGCTGAGTCTTCTTGACTCCAGGCCTAGCACTCTATCCACTGCAGTGCCATCTAGCTGCTAAGTAGTATAAGCTGCATTCCCTTCAGTCTAACACTGTACAAAACAAACAGGAAAAAACAATGGAGCTGGAAGTGACTTTGGAAACCACTGAATCCAATCACCTCCTTTTATACTGGAAACAGGTGCTGAGAAGTTTGGGAATTTAATTAAAGTCCTCCAAAGGAGAAGTATCAGGGCTGAATCTGAACCTTGGTTTTCCGACTTTAAATCCAGAAATTTCCTGAACCTGGCCATCCATTTCTTAGCTGCCTATAATGGATTCAGAGAAGCATCACGGGCAAAATTAAACTTAACTTTGGCACAAATTATAGATTAAGCCAAAAGCGAGAGGTTAAAAGAGGTCCCATTTTACAGTTTGAAGCACAAAGCAAGGTTGAAACCTTATTTCAGGCATACCAATTACTCCCAACCATACTTTTAAAATATACTAATTACTAAGGACTTGGGAGAGTTATTTTTATGTACAATACATTCACCCATTCACTCATCCATTCATTCAGCACATATTTATTATGTGTCAGGCTCTGTACTTTGTGCCAGGTATATAAAAATAAAAACAAAATAGCCCCTGCTGTCCAATTCTAATCTGGAGGAGGATAGTATATACATAGATAAGTAAGGATAAAGGTATATGAGAAGCATAGAATATCAATGTTGAAAGGAATCTTAGAGTATAGAATTTAAGGAAATGGAATATATTTGGGACTGACAAAAGTGGAGGGGAGAAAAATCAAGAAAGAGCTCCTAAAGGAGGTGGTAAAATCTTGGCACGTGTCCTTAGCAATTTTATTCTAGTTAAATGCTGAGTCTGAATCTGATAGTATGACATTATTACTTGTATATAGGTTCAAGACAACCTTCTAGGTTTGGATATATTTAGACACATAGGTAGAGATCCTTGAATATGAAGTGCCTCCTGACTTTTAGACATTTGGCATCAGGAAGAGAAGTGGTCGATAGCTCTCATGAAAAATATCTAAATCTATGGAGAAACCGGAAACCATAGAAATGCACCAGATTTGGAATCAGCATTTCTATTCTAATACCTTAGCTTTGTTACCTTCTATTGATATGACCTTGGATAAGTCACTTGATTCTACTGGGTCTCATTTTTTCATCTATAAAAAGAATGTGAGGGTGTGTGTGGGGGTTGAATTAAATGACTTTTAAGGTCCCCTCCAACTGTAAATTCTATGATCCATTCAAAAAACTTTTAAACACTTGGCACAGAAAACATTTTTGAAGAAACAATTTCTGAAAAAAAAATAATTCTCTGTATCAGCTTTCAGTTCTATTTGCAGTTTTATTTGATCAATCATCTTTAAATATTCTGAATGTAATAAGCGTCATATTTCTTACATTCTCAATAGGTAGGGAAGGGGCTAGAGGGAGGGAGAAATTTTAGAATTGAAAATTTAAAAAAATAAAAATAGGTTTAAAAAATTCTTACTGTGAACAATTAAGCCCTAAGTTTTGACAAATGAAGAAAAAAGCCTTATTACAGGCTCTATTTATCATAGGTAAATTGCTGTACTAATTGTTGAAAGCTGGCGGACAAAAGAATCATAGGATGTTATAGCTTAGAAAGTAGAATGTTATAATGCGGGATATTAGGAATTGAAGGAACCTTGGGCCAGAAAATTTCAGAGCTGGGAAGAATATAAGAGCAGTCATACTGAGAAAGTTTTTAGAGGTCACTGGATATTATTTCTCTCTATGTGTGTGTGTCTGTGTCTCTCTCTGTCTCTGTCTCCTGTCTCTCTGTCTCTGTCTCTGTCTCCTGTCTCTCTGTCTCTCTCTCTCTCTCATCAGATTAGGAACCTATGATCTAGAGAGGGAAAATTATTTTTCTAGAATCACATTTATGGTAAATGTCAAAATCAACTTAAACCCATGTCTTTTGGTACTGGGGTGCTCGAGGGGCCCTCATTAGCCTTAAGGCCCAGAAAAGCAGCATGATATGATGGAAAGAGAGCCATGTTTAGAGTTCAGAATACCCAAAAAGTATGGTAGACAAGGATCCATTGAAGCAATGGGAAACTTTAGCCTCAGAATGAGAATTGGGCAGCATGTCATAGTGGCTTCTTTCATTTAGATGAATGAATGCTATCTGAGATAAGAGGGTAGCATCATGGGTAGAAATGTGAGTGATGGATAGATCTGGCAGAGAGGAATATTGGGATTTCAAAAGCCATCTAGACATATCAAGCATGCCTAAAAGAGGATCCTACAGCTAGAAGGAATTGAGAGATAGATCATCTCCCTCATTTTACAGATGAGGAAACTGAGGCCCAGAAAAGTGAAGTGGCTTGTTCAAGCTCACAGAGCTGCAAAGTTTCTAAAATAAGACTCAAACCCACATTTTCCTGCCCCCAGGTTCAGTTCTCTATCCTTTGGATCACATTGCCTTTCAAGAATTGGCTGTCTTTTAGCTCTGTGAGTTTATTTTTGTTGGAATTATCCAAGAAGAAATTGGATAAGTATTTGTCATGAATATCATAGGGGCAAATCCTGGTCTGAGAAGAAATTAGATTATATAACATAACGAATATTGAACAAAGTATTATGTTTAGAGTCAGAGTGATGTGGATTTTATAACCAGCTTATCCCCTTCCTTTATCAGGAAGGAGACCATCCAGCTATTATCAGCCGTAACCAAGTCCCAGACGATCCAGTCTGTATAGAGTGATGTAACTCTTTATCAGCTTCTATTTTCT
Organism: Sminthopsis crassicaudata; assembly: GCF_048593235.1. NCBI lineage: Eukaryota > Metazoa > Chordata > Mammalia > Dasyuromorphia > Dasyuridae > Sminthopsis > Sminthopsis crassicaudata. Next base: position 295,494,447 of record NC_133621.1, read on the forward strand.
GAGAATTTTTAAACAACTTTTAAGATCTTTATTAATAATCTTTAGGCAGATTTGGGACCTTGGCTCCTCCTTGATCCCTCTCTCTGAGAGACCAAATCCCTCCTTGTTTCCTTCCCTTAGTGCAGAGATCCTGCTTCCTCTCCCCTAAGACTTTAAAAGTTGTACACCCTGCAATACAAACCATTCTTTTATTTTTGACTGCATTGTAATGTTTGAGGCCATGAAGCTATTTTCACATAAATAAAATAGCTCCCTTTTGTAACCTGTGATAGATGCTTGATTTGATTTTGAAGCTTCAGGTTGACTTAACAGTAATCAAATCTTGTCTATGATATTTTTATATAATATTATTTTCCAATTTATGGCTCTCCCAAATCAATTTTTTATTTATTACTCCTGGTGCCTATTTTTACCTCATCAAGAGGACTTTCATTTGTGATGCTTACTACCTATGTGACCCTCGGCAAGTCATTTTACCTCATTTATTCTTCCTTATATGTGAAATAAAGGAGTTGGCCTAGATGACTTCCTGGATCTCTTTCAATTGTGCATTTATCCTTGGGATATTCAATTCCTAGATCCTATGATTTCAAGTTTGATGGATTTCATCAGACTACACTGTCTTTCCTTCCTATTTTAACTCAATAAAAAATATGAAAAATAAAGCTTTTGGTGGTAGGGAAGATATATATTAAATGCGTAATATATATATTTTTTTCATTCACTCATAATGAAATGGGAGCAATTGGCACGAAATAGTGAAATTGGTGTAAGCACACCAAATGATGCAGTTCGGCAGCAAGAACTCACAAGGGCTTTCTCCTTGCCAAAAACATAGGTTTATTTATGAGAAGAGGTTACAGACAAAATGAAGAGCTAATATAGGCACCGGGAGTGGTAAATATGAAAGAGATTTGGGAGAGTTAGCAAAGAAAGCGATTTTAATAATTAACAATGGAAAAGACAAGTTCCCTTGTAGAACTCACAATTAATCAGGAGAAAGGAATACACTATAAGTTGGGAGTACACCATTCACTGGCAGGCTGAATCCTAAAAGGGAATTAGCACTCTAAAACAGTTAGCTATAATAAGGTGAAAGGCACCATGAGGCATGGGGGAGGGGAAGAGGAGAAAGTCACCACAAGGCAGAATACTGTGGTGGTCTAACCAAAAAAGGGATTCAGCAAAGATGTTTTCAGCATGGACAGATTTATCGGAGAAATTGAACCTCAGGGCCTTGACATCTGATTGGATACTGTAAGGGGAAGTTACCCAAGACTTCCATACAGGGTGGGACTGTAAGCTGATCTAATCCTTCCCGGAGGGAATAATCTTTTTCTGTATTTCAGGCTTTCACTGCCAACCCCACCTAGAGATCTAGGACCACATCAATTCATATATTCATTCACTCATGTATGCATTCATTCATTTACACATTCATTCAATCATTCCACAGCTCCTACCCTAAAAAAGTTCCTAGTTCAGTAGTAAAGTGTATAGGCTTACAAGTTGTTTAGTCTCCAACTAACATCTACCAACAACATGAAGCACAAATGTTGCACTTTTCACCCAGTATTTATCCAGACTTGGAACTTGTGAATCTGTAAAAATCAATATATATTATTATTTTTAGAGAATTTAAAATGCAGGGTGTATGGAAATGAATGTTCTTGCCTACAAAATACTGTCGGTTTTAGATTCCCTGAATACATTTACACTCCAGATCAGTCTGACTGCTACAGTACACTGCTATTGTGAAATTGTCACTTTTGTAAGCCTTAGAAGAATAGAACAAAAATGGAGTATTATTGAGCAAGGAGACAATGACAGCCGGCATCTGTAAGCTTCAGACCCCGCTTCCCAATAATTTGGGAAGCTCAAACTCTTTTGGAACTTTCAAACACATTTAGATACAATAGCTAGAATTTCTATTGTACATAAAGGTTTGCAAATGACTTTTGCTGCTTTATCTCCTTTGGTTTTCTCATCAATCCTATGAGATAGGTGCTATTATTAGTCCCATTTTATAGAAGAGAAATGGAGACTGAGAAAAGGTACATTTTTCAAGGTTTTAGAGATCAAATTCAGCAGTCATTTTGCTGTGCTACCTAGATATTTGCAAACTTTTCCTTTCAAATTTTCCTTTTATCCTTTAAAGGATTGGGAGGGGACTGATGAGGGGTTTGGGATTTGGATCTAATACTGAGAATCAGGAAAAAAGCAACAACTTTGAGAGAAACTTATAAAGGTGACTGCAGCCCAAGTTTCTGGCACACAAGGTTTGAGGGTAGGGATCCTTTCTTGTGACAGGTGTAGTTTATCTCTGCCTATTTATAATTATTATAAATGGGTTAGGCTCATTATCTTGCCCCTTTCCATCTGTGCAGTGAGCAGTGAAAAACTGCATTTGAAAAAAAAAAAAGTTTTAGGGGGAGGGGAAAAAGACCCGATGAGTCCAAATTCCCAACAAGGAAACTGATCTCAGGTTCTCTCTCTGGGACAAAGGTAGTATATTAGCAGGATGAGCGCAATTGAAGATTTCAAATTCCTACTAAAATTAAGAAACTCTAGTTTTGGTCCTTCGAGGTTGACCTAACATTGTGCATTCACAAGAAACTGTCTCTAGGGTCTTCTCTTCTGGAGACAAGTGGGGTTCAAATATTGTTCCTGAAACTTACTATTTTTGTGATTTTAAGCCAGTTAAAATCTCTGGCTTCTTATTTGCTTAAATTTTTGATTAAGAGAGTTGGACTAGATAACCATTATAGTCCTCTATGATTTGCGAAGTTGGAGGGTTGAATTACAAAAACAGGGATGCAGATGTAATATAGGATTTTGCGAAAGCTTTTCAGAGGAAAATGGATAAATTCTTCTTAAGTATTCTTCAGAGGGGACTGTGGTTGGGGAGTGGGTGATTAAATGACCTCTAATTCCCATTCCAACTTAAATTGTGCAGTTTATATTTTTCTGTTTTCTTTTGTTTTTCTAAATACATGCAAAAATAGTTTACAATATTCACCTTTGCAAAACCTTGTGTTCTAAAATTTCCTTTTCCCCTCCCTTCCTCTTTCTCAAGAAGCAAGCAACGAAATATAAGTTCAATTATGTGGATGGCACTTTCCATTACAAATCTATTGGAATTGTCTTGGATCGCCTCACTTTTGAAAAGAGCCAAGTCTATCACAATTGATCATTTGTGTAGTTTATTGATAAAGAATTCATAGAGCCACTCTTGTGTTTAATATAATTTTTCTTTTTAATAACCCAGTTCTAAAGACTATAATGCTACTATTTGTACTTAAAAAAAAAAAAAAAAAAAAAACTTGTTTTGTGTTTTCTTTCTCATAGTTTTCCCTTTTTGTTCTGATTCTTCATTCACAACCTAATTAATATGGAAAAAATGTTTAACATGATTGTACATGTATAACCTATATGCTGTCTTGGGGATGGTGGAAGGAGAAAAATTGAAACTCAAAATCTTATAGAAATAAAAGTTGAAAACTATCTATGCATATAATTGAGGAAAAAATAAAATACTATTAAGTAAAAAAAAAGTATAATGCTGCAACTTTGGGAGTTAGAGGAGGAATAGTAGAGGGAAGAGAAAATAAAATTTCATGGGAAGATACTTTGAAAGAGTTTGGATGCTAAGTGATTTTATTTTAAGTCAGGGGAGTATAAATATATGAATATGTATGTATGTTTGTATATGTCTACATATATATACATCTATCTGTTTATACTGATAACTGCTTTTCAATATATATGGTCTTTTAAAAAATCCCTTATATTTTATTTTGTGCATTTAATAACATTACTTTGAGAAAGGGTTCATTGATTTTCACCAATTACCAAAGAGGTCTATGACACAGGAACTTTGAGAACTCCTGCTTTAAAGAAATTTAGATGAAAATCAAGTTAAAATGTCTAAGAACTGAATGTAGCATATTTGGAATTCTCTATAATAAAGAATAATAACACATATTTACATAGTATTAGAGTTTAATGGTGACTTTAATGATGACAAAGTGTTTCTCCAATAATAATCAGAAGAGTATGGACAATATAAACATTACCATCACTGGAGGGAACCCAGATGATTGGAGGACTTCAGATATACCAGTCAAGTATATAACTAACCTGGACTCATTATTTCAATAAAGCCTGCTTCTCAATGGGCAGACAAGAACAGGAATGGGATGTCTTCCATTATACAATGTATACTACTTTTTCCTTCCCCTCCCTCCTTTTATCTCATAATATTTAAAGACAGAAGGAACATTAAAGTGCATCTAGTTCAACTCTCATTTTCAGATGAGGGAACTAGGGCTTGGATCATTCAAGGGACTTGGCTAATGCTACACAGATGATAAGTAACAGAACAGAACTGACAGGGATTTAAGTGAAGCTACTTGATCCTTAAATCCAATGTTCTTTCATTATACTATGTTGGACCACAATGTCTAAAATCTATAATATGCTTTAAGATTCAATAAGAGACCCAGAAGCTTCTCTTTATGTGTAATCCAAATCCCTCATATCACTCCAGTACTTTTCCTTTTTTCTTTTTAGCTTATATTCTGCACATTCACAAGAACAATTCCCATATATCTACTTTCAGGTTTATGTGACAGGACCTTCTCCGTGTTTGGGATTCTTTGCTGATATCATAAAATCCCTTTTAGCTTTTCATTCCCCGAAGCCTCTTCTTCCTTCCCTGATTCAACTTTGAAAGCAGACAAACCCTCAAAAAATGTTTTAATGACAGTATATTCCCACCTTGAAGTTCATCGAAAGGATTTGTTTAGGGGACCGGGCAAGAGAAGGATCATAGGATCATCCTAGATCTAGAGTTTCAAGTCCATCTAGTTCAATGCCTTCACTTTACATATGGGGATAAGAAGACAAGGAGCTATGTAAGACTTCTCCCATCTCACAGAGGATAAGTGAAACATGATATTAACTGAGATTCTCTAAATTCAAATCCAATGTTCTGAGGATTGTATCATTCTCCTCTAAACTGAGTAATATAAACAGTAGATTACAGAATTTAAGAGAAAGAAGGGAATTCATATTTCACCACGAAATATGGTCCTACAAACACTGATGATAAACAATAAACTTCTAGTCATTTGAAAACCTCTGACAAATAGAAACTTAGCCCCTTCCAAGATAGCCAATCCTACTTTTGGACTGTTCTCATGATTAAGAATGATTTTCCTCAGACCCACCACCCCCAATCCCTTACATTTAATTTAAACTTGATTTTCTTCAAGTTCCATTCAATTGTTCCAAATTCTATTGTTGTTGTTGTCCAGTCATGTCTGAATCTTCTCAATTCCATTTGCAGTTTTCTCGATAGAGACTTGAGAAAACCAAGGCATATAGTGTTGAGTGATTTGCCCAAGTGTTTGAATTCAGATTGGAACTCACAAAGATGAGACTTCCTTATTCCAGAGCAGATACTCTGTGCAATATGGCATCACCTAATGGCCTCTTAATTCTGTAGTCATACAAAACACAATTTAACCTCTCTTTCACGTGATAGTCATTCAGACAGTTAATGATGACTTTCATGATCCTTGAATCTTTTCTCTAGGCTAAATGTTCACAATTCTCACAGTGCCATTTAAAATTATTTCTTTATGGTGACTTCCTGAAGATCTAACATGCTAAAGTTTATGAGTAATTTTATTTAATTCCAAAACCAAATATAGAGGGGGGGGGGAATTATCCACCTTCCTTCTATCTAATAGGGTGAATTTTGAGGGGCTTTCTGGGGTGATTCTAGTAGATGCATAAAAGAATGATAAGGATCACCACAGTGGGATCCAGCATTTGGATCCAGCATTCTTCTTCGGAGGAAAAAGGAAAGAGTAAAACTAACCATACTTGGCTACACATAAAAATGTGCATTCTTTGACAGGTCAGCTGTCAGAAAATTGATGTCACTTCGTTGCCCTCAATATGCTAGCACCATCTTGGTTGGGAATTTGAAGAACTGGTGGCAGAGTCCCACAGTCAATTGATCTAACCTTGGGGTTTATTGATTGTGGATAAACCATGGGTGGTATATACTCATAGACACAAAACAAGTGCCCATGGAAAGAGAGCTGTTTGTGATCTGCTTTGCTGCTGTTTAGGTCTCAGTGCTGGTTCTGGTTCTGAGAGATGGACTGGCATCTGTTCCACAGTCTGAAGAGGCTATGCTTGCCCAGAATCACAGGCTGATTTAGAGTGGCATAAGGGGATTGGGTGATTGCTAACCTTCCATTTGGCTTCAAGGATTTGTTTTGTTTTAACAATGTAGCAGGCACTCATGAACCACAAAACCTAATTTAAAACTGCTTTAATAATTGAACATTAAAAATACCCAATAGTAAAAAGGAAATAAAATACAGCTTCCTTTTTTAAGCCACAGGATTAGGAAAGCAAGAAAACTACCTTCAGATAAATGGAATTCAGTATAAAATGTCTGACAACATTCCTTTTCTCTAGATTAATTCTTTTCTAGTTGAAGCCACCAAGGATCTAAAGCCCTTAGTGGGGCTGAAATAAAGGAAAGGAAGAGGACTTTCCTAAATAAAAATGTCATGTCCTGAAAGGCCTGCCCTGTACTTATAGTACAAAAAGCCATTACTAAAAAATTATGTTTCTTGTTATATTAAATTCATTTCAAATATGTATCCCTCTTTTCTCCCCTTATGACCTAAGGAATCAATATCTTTATCAAAGATTTTTAAAAGTAAGAAAGAAAAAAACAGTAAGGGCATAAACCATATGTGACAAGACCACTTGTGATATGTAATACTCCTTACCCATAATTCCTCTTTTTAGAGTGAGAGATGCAATTGAGTCAATCAATCACCCTATCTTTGGTAAGACTGATACCTTTATAAGTTGAGAACACATATCAGCTGATTCAATCAACAAATCAGAGATATGGATTAGGTATGAACAAGACCTGGATTTCAATCAATCTGTCATAGATTCTAGATTACCCTAAATCCTTGAACTTTTAGATTCTTTGATACCCAGTAGATAAAAGTATGTCATAGAAGTGTGCTCATACTAATTGAGGAAATTAAAAAAGCATACTAGTTTGAAACAAAAATTTGAGCATCTAGTGTTACTGTGTATTGTTTGTTTTGGACTAATGACATCATGAGTGATATCTTGACTTATGGGTAAAGTGAATTTATGTGAGACAGAGGTGCACAAAGTTATCAACCTCATTTCTTTTTTTTTTTTTTAATAAAGCTTTTTATTTACAAAACATATGCATGGGTGATTTTTCAACATTGATCCTTGTAAAACTTTCTGTTCCAAATTTTCCCCTCCTTCCCCCTACTCCCTTTCCTAGATGGCAAGCAGTTAAATATGTTAAATCCAATATATGTATACATATTTATATAGTTATCCTGTTGCACAAGAAAAATTGGATCAAGAAGGAAAAAAAATAAGAAAACAAAATGCAAGCAATCAACAACAGAAAGAGTGAAAATGCTGTTTTGTGGTCCACACTCAGTTCCCACAGTCCTCTCTCTAGGTATAGATGGCTCTCTTCCTCACTGAATAATTGGTACTGGTTTGAATCATTTTAATGTTGAAGACAGCCATGTCCATCAGAACTGTTCATCATATAGTCTTATTGTTGCTGCCACAAACATTTTTGCACACGGGGGTCCCTTTCTCTCCTTTAAGATCTCTTTGGGATAAAAGCCCAGTAAGTAACACTGCTGGGTCAAAGGGGATGCACAATTTGATAACTTTTTGAGCATAGTTCTAAATTGCTCTTCAGACTGGTTGGATCCGTTCACAGTTCCACCAACAATGTATCGGTGTCCCAGTTTTCCCACATCCACTCTAACAGTCATCATTATCTTTTCCTGTCATCTTAGCCAATCAGACAGATGTGTAGTAATATCTCAGAATTGTCTTAATTTGCATTTCTCTGAACAATAGTTATTTGGAGCTCCTTTTCATATGATTAGAAATAGTTTCAATTTCTTCATCTGAAAATTGTCTGTTCATATCCTTTGACCATTTATCAATTGGAGAATGGCTTGAATTCTTATAAATTTGAGTTAATTCTCTATTTTTAAAATGAAGCCTTTATCAGAATCTTTGAATATAAAAATGTTTTCCCAGTTTATTGCTTCTCTTCTAATCTTGTCTGCATTAGTTTTGTTTGTACAAAAACTTTTAACTTCATATAATCAAAATTATCTACTTTATAATCAATAATGATCTCTAGTTCTTCTTTGGTCCTAAATCCCTTCCTTCTTCATGGATCGGAGAGGTAAATTATCCAATGTTCTTCTAATTTTCTTCATTTCTTTTCCAGTGTCATCAAAATCCAGAAATAGGGCAAAAATTAAGACAATTGAACCTGAGGGCAGTGAATGACCTTGTCCTCTTAGATGTCCACTATGCCTGCTTCAGCTACCCTCTTGGCCCTGGGAACAAATTGTTCTCATTTGCCCGTTCCACAAAAGGAAGTGTTTCCATGCTTGAATATCTGGTAGCTTAAGTAATAAGACTTCCAGTAAAGCCCCTGAGAAGAAATCTCTTGGTGAAGGAGGAAGAAAAAAGCCTAAACTAGATATTCATCTCTTCCTCTCTATTTTCTGGAAGAGCCTTGTGAACCTCAGAGGATCAGATAATTTGGATTTTGTGAATTGACTTCCTACAGTGTCCTCAGGACATCAATGTTTGGCACCAGCATTTACATCAGGAGCCAAGAAAAAAAAAGAATAATATGAAAAAAGATATTTTCAAAGCATTACAAGGAGTCAAATGATGGGGGAAGAGGTGGGGAACAATATCATACCCAAGGGCAACATTTTGAACACTAAAGCAAGAGAACTCTAGAAGCTCTCTTTTATGTGAGTTCTTTAAATTAACTTTCCCCTGGGCCCTGTACATACTTGTGGAATAATGTGTCATCGACTTTGGGGGATATTCTATATCAATTATGTTACTGTAGTAAATACTCATTTTTCAAAGGTTGACTGACTAATTGCTTTCAAGTGATAATTATAGGTAGAAGCACACTGGCAGGGCTCATGAAATACAGAATTAGAAAGACATCTTCTTCACCCCAATCATAAAGGGAGAAATAATAGCAGAGCTCTGGGGATACTGGGGCAAGTAGAGAATACAGTGTTAGACCTGGAGTTAGGAAGACTCATTTTCCTAAAATTAAATCTGACTTCAGATGTCTACTATGTGTAGGATCATGGGCAAGTTACTTAATTTTGATAACTGTTTGCCATAGTAAACACTTATTCTATAAAATAAGCTAGAGAAATAAATGGAAAACCAGTATAATATCTTTGCCAAGAAAACTCCAGATGGGATCATGAAGAGTCAAATGTGACAGCAACAGCAATCTGGGGATCTAGACTACTAGTAAGAGTGATTGTTTTTCTCAATTCTTTTGGAAGGCCAGGATTATGTCCTATACTTTTAGAGTTCATTTTATTGTTCTTTCCTTTTACATTATTGGAATCATCACACTTATTGTCTTCCTTGTTTCGTCTCTTGACCTTACAATTTATCAAAGTCTTGTCCAAGACCTTTGCAACATCTCTAAAATATACTCCTTTCTCTTCTTTGACATTGCTACAACTCTGGTGTAGGTCCCCATCATCTTCCATCTGGATTAGTGCAATATCCTTTTAAAGGTGGGGGGAGCGAGTCTGCTTCCTCAAATCTCTTCCCACTCCAATTTATCCTCCATTCAGCCACTATAATGATTTTCTTAAAACACAGGTCTGATCAAGTCCCTCTCTAACTCAACAAATACCAGCATCTTCCTATTGCCTCCAGGATCAAATACAACATGCTTTCTTTGGCATTCAAAGTTCTTCATTACCTAGTCTTTTACTTTTCTGATATTCTTATGCTTTACTCCCTAATGCATACTTTTTGATCCAAAAACACTGGCCTCCTGGCTATTAAAAAAACAAAATAATCTACCTCTCCTCTTGGGGCATTCTCTCTGGCTGTCCTCCATATCTAGAAAACTCTTCCTCCTCCACTCTGACTACTGACCACCTTGGAATCCTTCAAATACCTGTTAAAATTCACCTTCTGGAAAGCCTGTTAAGACTTACATGAACTGATGCTGAGTGAAGTGAGCAGAACCAAGAGAGCAATGTATACAGTAACAAAATTATGTGATAATCACCTGTGATAGACTTGGTTCTTTTCAATAATGAGGTGATTCAAGGCAATCTCAATAAATCTGGATTGAAAGTACCATCTAGAAAACACAGAGAGAACTATGGAGACTGAATGTGAATCAGAACATAGTATTTTCACTTCTTTATATGTGTGTGTAGTTGTTTACTTGTTTTTCTTTTCTTTCTCATATTTCTCCCCTTTGGATCTGACTTTTCTAGTGCAGCATGACAAGTGTAGAAATATGTTTAAAAGAATTGGATGTGTTATATTGGATTGCTTGCTATTTAGGGGAAGGGGGAGAAAAATTTGCAACAGAAGGTTTTGCAAGGATGAATGTTGAAAACTCTGTTATGTTTGGAAAAATAAAATGCTATTAAAAAGAAACTGTTCAAAATAAAATAAAATCCCACTTTTTCTAGAAAGCTTTTTCCAATCCCTCCTAATCCTGCATGATTCCTTTGTTATCATCAATTAATTAATTAATTAATTAATTAATTAATTAGTTTTTTGCTGAGACCATTGGGGCTAAGTGACTTGCCCAGGGTCACACAGCTAGGTGGTGGTAAGTGTCTGAGACCAGATTTGAAGTCAAGTCCTCCTGACTTTAGGTCTGGTGCACTATCCACTGTATCACCTACCTATCCCTCTTTGTTATTATTTTTTATTCATCCTATTACATAGCTTGTTTTGCATATATTTGTTTACATGTTGTCTCCATTAGATTATAAACTCCTTGAGGGCATGGAATATTCATATTTGGTCTCTTTTTGTTTTCCCAGCACTTAGCACTCTATGTGGCACATATGTGGCATATGAAGATTTCTTGAATGATTGTATCCTTCATATTCGTCATTACTTAGGAAGCAGTAATATTCAATACATTCACGGGCCACAATTTGTTCAGCTATTTCCCAATGGCTGGGTCTCTGCTTTTGCATCTAATTTAATTCTGCCATTAAAAAAAACAAAAAACAAAAAACAAAAAAACAAAAAAAAAACCCCAAAAACAAAAAACAACAAGCTAGCTTGATTTAATAAGTAAGTTGGAGGCTTTTTACAAATTGTCCATATAGGACAACAACCCCCAGTCATCTTTTAATACCTGTTGTGGGTAAAGAAGATAAAAATAACGGCAAGCATTGATGAAATTCCTTTGACATTCAGACAATACGTCTCGAAAATACTGAACAACATTTTTGGATTCTGCATTTCAGCTTTTTTATACTCTATGTCCCTTCTGAGGAATGGAGCCTGGTGCAGCAAGACTGAATCTGAGTTATTTTTCAAGGCTGATTATACAATATTTTTCCTATTCACTCTACATTCTCTTGGAATTGGACTACATGTTCTTCTTTAGAGATGAAATTTGTTTCCTTACTCCATGTCTATGGATAGGCTTCCCCAATTAATAAAAAAGCTCTTCACCTCTTGTAACCCTAAATTTATTTCAAAGGTCAGTCCAAGTGCCACTTTTTACATGATGTCTTTCTTGGTTCTCCAAGTTGACCAAGTTGTATACTCTCAAATTAGTTGCATGTTTTGCTCTTATTTACACTCATATCTTTTCTTCCTAATTTAATGTAAGCTCCTTAAACACAGAAACTATTTCATCCTAGCACAGCACCTGGCACACAGAAAGATGTTTAATGTTTGTTTATGTAAATCAATAAAATTTCCTCTTACACCAGTGTCAGACCACCCAACTCTCAACTTCTGATCTTGTGTCTTCTGCACCTGTTTTTCAATCTCACATTTCTTGGTTTGAGATTTATACATTACCTTCCACCTTTAGACTTTTCAACTCCATGACATGTTGCTTCATTATCTTACTTTGAATTTTCATTCCATATACTCTCACTTGGGCAAACATTTCTAGGCTACAGACACTCAAACTAATCTCTTGAATTGGGGAAAGGCCAATCACCATTACTGATTTTATTCACTCTGGATCTCTGAGGGTTCCAACTCTGTCTCCTCCCTTTGGACAGGGGGAACAATAATCATTCTTGTGTTTGAATGCTGTTAAAGGTCAGACTTCCTCTTAATTCTTTAATCTTTCATAATCAGTCCAGTTTTTCCAACAGTTTAATCCTCTTTCTTACTGCCCTCTCCAATTTCCCTACATTCCTCTCAACTCACAGAGCTTAGAATGAAACACAGAGCTCTAATAAATGACTGCCCAATGTTAAGGATAAAGACAGGATTATCTCACAATAATTGCATATGTCTCCCATTGAAACCCCTCAGCATCAGTCTTCCCTGTAACAGCTACATTAATTTTGTTAAGATACTAAAAAGAGGACGTCGGTTTCCTTGACAAAACGTACAATATAAACAAAATGGATTATTAGAATGAACTATGTATCAGGTAGAAATAAAACATATGTTAATAAGGAGTTGGGGCGGTTTCATTTGTTGCATAAAAAAGATGGAAGTAGGGTAAATTTGTACCAACAAACACTCTCTGAGTCCCAGAATTGTATAGGGGGAAGAGCTGGACAACTGGGTTTGAATCATAACTACTACATTGACTAGTTCCATGCCCATAGATAAGTCAGGTTGCCTTTCTTAGCCTTGATAAGATGGAGATTGTTATTCCTGCACTATTCAGACCATGGAGTTATAAGGAAAGTATTTTGGAAACTGCATGGTGCAGAGGGGCCAGAGCACTGATTTTAAAATTGAGAAGACTTATGTTAGTATTCTGCCATTGGTCAAGCTTGGTGATGATGAATGAATCACTTAGGTGTGGAAAGTCTCATTGCTGAGAATGTTCAGACTAAGGTGGCTTTAAGAGGTACTTGAAGGCAGTGATCTCAAAAATTTGCTTCACATTAGTGCTTTTTACTATGTCCACTTTAATGCTTGTTAGATTCTTGGTCTTTGATGGTAGGGATTGTTTTATTTTTGCCAGAATCTGGCCCATTTGAGGCCCTAATTAAAAGTTTGTTGAATTTAATTCCCTCATCTTTCAATGGGACATGAGTCAACAGGATACCTGTCAAATTAAGGAATGAGTTCGAAACAGTTGTGATATAACATTGATATGGAGGAAGTTTTATGAAATTTAAGTCATCTGCATTCTATATCCAGGAGTACCCTGGCAAGGTGTCTACTTGATACTTCTTCAGAACTGAGGAGAAACTTTTCTTAAACCTCCTTATATATGTGAAGTGCTTTGCTAGATGCTGGGGGGGGGGGTGAAGATGGCTATGATGCTAATTCTACTCTTGAGGAACTTATCCACAGCCCATTTCCAAGTTTAATCCCATTAGTAAAGGAGGCAAGGTGAGGCAAACTATATTGTCTTCTTATCTATTAGAGATTCTTCAAGATCCCACTGAAGTACTAATTTTAAGAAAAGTTTTTCATGATCCATTTCCTTCTCCCCAAGTTAGTGCTTTATACCTCTTCAACGAGGAAGGGAGGGAGGAAGGAAATGAGGAAAGAAGGGAAGAAGAGAGGGAGAGAGATACATTGTGGAGCCATAATCAGGATAACACAAAAATCTAACAGCTTCCATATTACAGGAGAAAAGAGCTTGGAATATGATATTCCAGGAGGCAAAGGAGTCAGGATTATAATCAAGTAAAATCTATCCAGCAAAACTGAGTATAACCCTTCCTGGGGGCAAATGGATATTTAATGAAATAGAGAACGTTCAAGCATTCCTGACAAAAAATATCAGCACTGAATAGAAAATTTGATATTCATACACAAGACTGAAGAGAAGCCTAAAAAGACAAACATTAAAGTATAATCATAAGAGACTAAATAAATTTAAGATATTTACATTCTTTTGAAAAGATGATACATGTAAGTCCTAAGGAATCCTAAGATGATACCTGTAACTCCTGAAAACCTTAAAGCAGTGGGAAGCAGTCCACATAGACAGAGAACACAGATATGAATCAATTATTTTGGGATGGTCCCCACCAAAATTAAAGGGATGAGAAAGAGGAGACATACTTGAAAAGGGAGGAGGGAGAGGGAAAGGGGGGAAAATTTTCTCACCTAAAAGAGGTGCAAGGAAGAGCTTTTATATTGTATGGGGAAATGGAACAGTGGCAATCAACACTTAAACCTCACTCTCATTACTATTGACTGGAAGAAAGACCATATAGCCAAACTCAGTTGAATATAGAAATCTATCTTGTGCAGTAGGGAAATAGGAGGAGGAAAGGATGAGAGATATGGAAGAGAGGTAACAAAAGGGAGAGTGGATTAAGGGAGGCAGTGGTTATTGAAGCAAAACAGGTTTTTGAGGAGGGATAGATAAAAAGATATAAAAGAATAAATTGAAGAAAAGAGAGGAAAATGCATAGTAATATTAACTGTAAATGTAAATGGGATGAGCTCACCCATAAAATAGAAGCAGATAGCAGAATGAATTAGAAACCAGAATCCAACAATTTATTGTTTACAAGAGACACATTTAAAATAGAGACATAAAGAGAGTTAAAATAAAGGGCTGGAACAAAATCTGTATCAGGAAGGAGTAGCAATCACAATCTCAGATAAAGCTAAAAGAGATAATCAGGGAAACTACATTAAAAAAAAAAAAGATACCAGAGACAATGAAGTAATATGAACAAAAAAATTACATGAAGTTTCTTTGATACTTCTGAAATATATGGGGAACTAAGTCACATTTATAAAAATAAGAGACATTTCCCAGTTGATAGTCAAATAATAAGAATAGAGTTTTCAGAAGAAGAAATCAAAGCTATTTAAAGTCATATTAAAAATGTTCAAAATCAGTCTTCATTTGTAAAATGTAATTGAAATCAATTCTGAAGTATCACCTGTTATCTATCAGAAATGACAAACACTGAGGGGGATGAGGGAAAATAGGTACACACATAAACTCTTGGTAGAGTTGTGAACTGTTCCAACCATTCTGGTTAGCAACTTGGAAATATACTCAAATGGTTATAATGTGTATACCTTTTGATCCAGAAATATCAGAGATAAAAGGAAAAGAATAAGGACCTTTATGTAAAGATATTTGTAACAGCTCTTCTTGTGCTATCAAAGAATTGCACATGGTGGGGAGGGGGGTTATCCATCAATTGGGGAATGGCTGAGCAAGTTGTGGCATATGATTGCGATCTATTACTATTGTACTACAAGAAATAACAAAGGGGGTAATGCTTTTGAGGGGGGATGGCAACAATTATATGAACTGATGCAAAATAAAGTGAGAAGAACTGGCAGATCACTGTGCACAATAATAGCAACCTTGTAATGATGATCAACTGTGAAAGACTTGATTACTCTGATTAATACAATATTCTAAGACAATTCCATAGAATTCATGGTGGAAAAAAATGCTCCCCATTTCCAGAGAGACAATTGATGAGCTCTAAGTACAAATTAAAGTATAATTTTCCCACTTTCTTTATTTTTCTGTGATGTCTGTTAAGGAAATATGTTTTGCATAATTTTGCTTGGATAATTGATATCATTTTGCTAGCTTTCTTAGTGGGTAGGAAAAGGCTGAGAGAGAAGAAGAGAATTTAAAACTCAATTAAAAAAAAAAGAATGTTAAACTAAATAATATATTTTTTGAATGTTAAAGCTTATATAAAACATGGCAGAGCTCAAAAGGGCAGGGTAGGGATAATTCACTGGCTAAAGAATAGTAGTCAGGATCAGGAGCTTTTGACCACTGGAGCAGAATTTTTTTCTATGCATAGATACTTTCTCCTCCCTTGTGGAAAGAAGAAAAAGACCTCAGAGGAAATGCTTAATTAGAGGGACAAAATCTTTCCTTAACTCAGAGATAATGAAAAAGGAGAATGTCTCTGAGGCCATTTGGGTTACTTATCCTCATCAGAGTGGTAAAACACCTTAATCAGCATCAGATACTGCAAATGCGCTGGATTTTCACATCATCTCCAAAGGGAAAAGTTTGTACAAGGAGCAGGACATGTTTGCATCTTTCCATGTAGTGCCAAAATGGAGGGTGTCATTCAAATTCCAACTTCTTCACTCCAGCATATTTTTCCTGAATTTTCCACGGAACTCCTCCCAGCAATTCCATTTCTAAAACATCACAAGCTGATGGACATTGGGTGACATCTCCATGGTAATACTGGGCTACATATTTCCCCTAAGTCTTCAAACATTACTACTTGCTTCAAGTAATCCTCACATGAAATCATCCTGAAACCCCTTGCCATCTTAATTATTCTCCTCAAAATTATTTCTAGCATTTCAATGTGCTTCTTAAAATTCAACACTCAGAAATGAACACCACACCCCAGATGTTGTATGACCAGAGGAAAGCAAAATTATTAGTTATATAGTCTTGCATAAAGACATTCCAGAGAGATTTTCAGGCATATTCAATCTCTTACTAGAATTGACCTTCCTAAGATTTATTGCCCTTCCCCCTTTCTTGGGAGGGTGAAAATACAACTGACCATTTCCCCTTTTTTGTATATATTTCATGCCATATATATTTAAATATAAAATATTTATATATTTACAATTCCATATAGTCTGAGCTTTCTTTATGGGGGTTCATTTATATATTTTTCTGCAGGACTAGAGAAGAAAGAAACTCTGAAAATTATAAATTTCTTAAGTACAGGGTGATGTTTATCTACCTTTTGCATTTCTCCCATATTCATAGTGCTCTGCACACAGGAGATGCTTAATAAATAGTTTTTTATAGAATTAAAATGAAGATGCCTCAGGCACTAACAATGGTGAGGACTCAGAAGCATACAGATGGTATTTTCTTCTAGCAATAAACTCAAGCACCCCTATTATTCATACCTGGGTTAGAGAGGAGTGTATTAGGTTGGGGCTAATACTTTAAACAATACAGCTGTATCTTTTTTTAATCAGTCACTTTTTGTAATGATCATATTCCAGTGTGTACCATGATGGCCATCCTATAGAGCATACTCAGGATTGTCTTTCCTGAAGTGCACCGATCACATGCACTTGGTCAGTATTTGGGACTTTGGGAAATGATAAACTTCTTGACTCCTTCCAGCTATGTGGTCTCTCATCATCAAAAAGACTTGTTGCTTTGTAGGAAACAGAAACCCCATAAGGTCTCTTAGCCCCTCATCCAGCCTTTAACATGGGGTAAAAGACGCTTCATCAGTTAACAAGGAGAGAAATCTTCCAATTTGATGCCTTTCTTCAGCTTTCCTACTGACATTATGTGACTCTGGGACTTCCCATGAAGGAGGAGGTAATAAAAGCTCTCTTTTTTTCTCCATTCTAAGCACTGTACAGCTAGGAATTTGGAGCAGCTAAGGCTTATGTTTTACTAGGCAAGTCTTACTTTAGTTTAGAGATGCATCTTTTGTGTTTCTTCTTTCCCAAAGTTAGGTTAATGAATAATTATCCTGAAAATGTTATACCCAGCCTTAAAAGTGACTTTGTGGTTGTCCTGGTTGACTATTGTGATCAAAACTGGTTGCTGGCCTGGGGAAGAATTCCTGACAAATTCTCAGATTCTTTTCTAGAAGACGATCACCATCAAGAGGATGGACCCATATGTAACTGAAGGCATGGATTTGGAACTTTTGGAATAGTTGAGTGATGACAGGAAATGTAAAGTACCTGAGTAGTTATCTTGAAAACTATTTTACCATTCAAAATAACGGTCGATAGTATAAAATATTTGGGAATATATCTACCAAAGGAGAGTCAGGAATTATATGAGCAAAATTACAAAACACTTGCCACAAAAATAAAGTCAGATTTAAATAATTGGAAAGACATGCAGTGCTCTTGGATAGGCCGAGCGAATATAATTAAGATGACAATACTCCCTAAACTAATCTATCTATTTAGTGCTATACCAATCAGACTTCCAAGAAACTATTTTAATAACCTAGAAAAAATAACAACAGAATTCATATGGAACAACAAAAGGTCGAGAATTTCAAGGGAAGTAATGAAAAAAAAATTAAGTGAAGGTGGTCTAGCTGTACCTGATCTAGAACTGTATTATAAAGCAACAGTCACCAAAACCATTTGGTATTGGCTAAGAAATAGACTAGTTGATCAGTGGCATAGGTTAGGTTCACAGGGCAAGATAGTGAATAAAAATAGCAATCTAGTGTTTGACAAACCCAAAGATCCCAAATTTTGGGATAAGAATTCATTATTTGACAAAAACTGCTGGGAAAACTGGAAATTAGTATGGCAGAAACTAGGCATGGACCCACATTTAACACCACATACTAAGATTAGATCAAAATGGGTCCAAGATTTAGGCATAAAGAACGAAATCATCAATAAATTGAAGGAACAGGGGATGGTTTACCTCTCAGACTTGTGGAGGAGGAAGGAGTTTGTGTCCAAGGGAGAGCTAGAGACCATTATTGATCACAAAATAGAAAATTTTGATTACACCAAATTAAAAAGTTTCTGCACAAACAAAACTAATGCAAACAAGATTAGAAGGGAAGTAACAAATTGGGAAAACATTTTTACAGTTAAAGGTTCTGATAAAGGCCTCATCTCCAAAATATACAGAGAATTGACTTTAATTTATAAGAAATCAAGCCATTCTCCAATTGATAAATGGTCAAAGGATATGAACAGACAATTTTCAGATGATGAAATTAAAACTATTTCCACTCATATGAAAGAGTGTTCCAAATCACTATTGATCAGAGAAATGCAAATTAAGACAACTCTGAGATACCACTACACACCTGTCAGATTGGCTAAGATGACAGGAACAAATAACTATGAATGTTGGAGGGGCTGTGGGAAAACTGGGACACTGATGCATTGTTGGTGGAGTTGTGAAAGAATCCAACCATTCTGGAGAGCAATCTGGAATTATGCCCAAAAAGTTATCAAAATGTGCATACTCTTTGACCCAGCCATACTACTCCTGGGCTTATATCCCAAGGTGCCAAAATGTTTGTGGCAGCCCTTTTCATAGTGGCTAGAAGCTGGAAGATGAATGGATGTCCATCAATTGGAGAATGGTTGGGTAAATTATGGTATATGAATGTTATGGACTATTATTGTTCTGTAAGAAATGGCCAATAGGAGGAATACAGAGAGGCTTGGAGAAACTTACATCAACTGATGCTAAGTGAAACGAGCAGAACCAGAAGATCATTATACACTTCAACAATGATACTGTACGAGGATGTATGCTGATGGAAGTGGGTATCTTCAACATAGAGAAGAGCTAATCCAATTCCAATTGATCAATAATGGACAGAATCAGCTACATCCAGAAAAGGAACACTGGGAAATGAGTGTAAACTGTTATTTCTACCTTCTGAATCCAATTCTTCCTGTGCAACAAGAAATTCGGTTCTACACACATATATTGTATCTAGAATATATTGTAATATATTTAACATGTATAAGACTGCCTGCCATCTGGGGGAGGGGGTTGGGGGAGGAAGGGAAAAAATCTGAACAGAAGTAAGTGCAAGGGATAATGTTGTAAAAAATTACCCATGCATATGTACTGTCAAAAAAAAAAAGTTATAATTATAAAATAAAATAAAAATTAAATTTAAAAAAAAAAAGAAAACTATTTTACACTATGATGAATTTGGTATTAGCCTTCTGTGCATATAATGATAGTTATATATTAATGCCAGCAATTGGTGTGAGTGCTGGATGAAGCAGTGAATGAAATAAATATGAATGGGTCCAGGCACATTCAAGCCTACATCTTGGAACTGACTTTATTTCTTACAGCTTTCCATTTATATCCCACTATAAGCATATTTTATACATGACAATGCCAGAAAACCACAGAAAGTATAACCAAGTTTGTGTCATTTCCTTCTTCTATTAGTCAAGGCTTATCCTCTTATTTTTTTCATTTTTGAAAGTATCCTGTCTCAAAATAAAATATATTCAATCATTTCACCTTTTTATATCCAGTAAATAATCCGAGGGGGTTCGGATATGTGTTATCAGCTGTGGAACTGGCCTTGTCAAGTCCCCTAAAGTCCTCCAAGTCACCTTGCCTTGATTGGGTCTTCCAAAGGACTTACAGCTGGCTCCCTACACATTAAGTTATAAAATCCTCTTTTAAGTTGTTCTGTCAGTGGATACTATGATTCTTTTGTGTAAAAGAAATAAATATATATCCTATATTTGATTCATATTGTAGTTCAAATGGCAGTTACAATTACTAGTTTGCCCTCGGCCCAACAGAGTACCTTTGATCACTGTGCTTAGCAGTGTCAACTCTACCTGGCTCGCCTCTTCTGAGGCCTTCAAAGGTCTCTGGCCATGATCTCTTGAATCTATAGTTTAATAACCAGTAGCATGCTCTAGAACAGCCATGTGTAATCTTAAAAGCCTTTATTATAACTACTCACATAATGCCCTGACTTGTCAGCTCCCTAGTGAATACCTGGTCTGAAGACCCACGTGTTCACTACCAAACTCCTTACCTCTCGGCTATCCATCAGCTTGGCTTGGCTTGACTACCCCAGACTAGGGAGCCAGGTTAAAGAGAATAAAAAGTAGGAGATATAATAAAGAAACTCTCCCACCCCACTTTTCATTACTGACTAAAGTCCCCAAGATTAGATCTAATCCAATAATATGAGAGGGTACAGATCCCTAGGTCCTTGGGCCTAGCAGAACTTTTTTTTTAAAATTGTTTGAAATCTTATACATAGTTGGAGAGTAAACGGTCCAGGAGGACTTCAAACATTTGCAGTCTCTCAGATACTATGATATGGTGCAACTTCTTTCAATTTGTGTTCAACCCTGACTGCCAACCCTCTGGGACAGCTAGTCAGGAATAAACCTCTTAGGTCAATGATGGAGCCCATGAAGAAATTTAGTACTGTTATAGAGACTGGTCACAAAATAAACCAGAGGGGAAATGAAGTGAGCCACACATTTAAAACAAAACTGAGCCTCAGTTACTGAGTTCACTCTCCTATCCCTGGAAATTGGAGAACCCTGGGAGAAGATATATTGCATGATATCGAAGCCAGTCAAAATCCAAAAGAATGGGCCTGATGATTGTCAACTATGGATTATCCACATTTATTTTTGCAACTGGTTCATTTAGTTTCCTTTGCCTCTTGTACTTTGCATACGATCTCTCTTTGTGGAAACTATAGGAAATTCAGAAATATGTTCAAAATTGTCCAGATATACTATGCAAAAAATAAAAAATAAAAGCTTTTGCGTGGGCTGTCTCCTCATGGCTCTCTAGTATTGACATCACAATGAGGAAGGAAACTAGGAATGAGACCACAGCTCAATCTGGTGCCATTCCTGCCTCATTCACACATTTCCACCAAAGTTTGAAGCTCTTCACATTTTAATATATATTTCCTTTCAGGAGGACTCAATGAATAAGTAGAGTTGATAGACTCTGCTCAGACTGAAACAATTTATATTTTCTCTCCCAAACACAGATTCTCTCCTCCTATTCCATTCTGTTAATTCTTCATATCAACACATTCTGTTTCCTAGATTCTTCCTCATATCCTGAACCTAGTTTCTATCATCTTACTTTGGTCATATGAGGAGTGGTGGAAAGGACTACAATAATTAAATCTGCAGAAGGGTCAAGGAGGGAAAGGTTTTAGATGATTTCATATATATAAAGAGCTTAATGTAAGGGAAGGATTTTTTTTAGGCCCAGAGGGAGAATAAAAAGGCATATTGAAGGCAGGGAAGGAAGTGGTACAAGGAAGCAGGGGAAAAATCCCTAACAATTAGAGTTGTCCAAAAGTAAAATAAGTTTCCTGGAGAAATAATTCGTTTTACTTCTTGAGGGTCTTCGAACCTCTAGATCTTATATATCTTATGGAGGGGCAGAATGGTCATTTATTAGACCATGTAGCAGAAATTAATTTTGAATTGGGATAGATGATCATTGAGATCCCATCAAACTTTCAAGTTTTGTTACTATGAACACCAATGCCAATGATATGTATACCTCAAAACTAAAATTGACAAGTGAAATCATGAGTATAGGTATTCCAACAATGCCTTCAGAATATCCTGGTCCCTCTTTTCAACTTAATCATACCCAAATAAACAGTATCCCACTAATTTGTCTTATTTCCCTTTTACTTATCTTTCATATGGGAAAATATATCTTGGAGGCACCAGAGAGGCAGCTGTTGCCACCTCCCATCTGTTCAAAGCAAGGTTAGATCCTAGATATAAAGCAAAAGGGTTTTAGAGCTTACCTCTTCTAACCCCTTCATTTTATAGATAATAAACTGATGGTCAGAGAGGATCATGGGATTCTAGATTCACAATTGGAAGGGGCCTTAGAGATGATCCACCATCATTTTATAGATTGAGATTTTATAGCATCATCAATCTAGAGTTGAAAAGGCACTTTCAAAGACAGATAATCCAATCCAAACATTTTGCAGATGAAAAAACCAAGTACAATTAAGTTGCCTAAGGTCACACAGATAATAAGTGGCTGAGATGGAGTTTTCTTTGGTGTGAATTTCCTAGTGTTTAAAAAGCACTCCATTTTGGCTAAAAACTTTCCCATGTGAACTAGTTCCAGCAATCCTTTCTTTTCCCAAGGTGTAGTGTCCCTGCTTTCTCTCCTTTTTTTTCAGCTTCCTCTTTTTCCCTATAGACCCTTTCTTCTTCCTGGTGCCCTTCTTTGACAAGTTCTTCTCTTGCTCTCTTGCTCCTGGCAAATGCTGTTGATTCCTCCTTTTTCATTTTCTCCACTACTTTCTGTAGCTATGGAACTCTCTTCCTGCAGTTCCCTTTCAACCTGGAGACTCTCAAAATCTTTTTTCTATACTCTCTCTCTTATACATTTTTTTTCTTATTCATTTCTCAATATTATTCACTGAACCACTCATCTGTTATCTTTGTCACAGATTCTTCATTTTCATGTTTAGGTGTTTTTTTTTTTTTTCTCCATCCCCCAAGTACTATGTAGCTTTTTTTCTGAGTTGAAGAATAAATAGCCAAGACTTCCCAAAGTATACTCTTCTTGTCACAGATCAAAAAAATCATAGACTTAAACATAAAGGAAGTACAAATCCAATATCCTCATTCTACAAATGGGTAACATGAAGGTCAGATCCTGGATCAAAAGTTGGGAAGGACCTATAATTTAGTCTAATTGGCTTATTATGCATGCACACCACTCACAACATAGAGGCAGAGAAACAGAGACAGAGACAAAGAAACAGAGAGAGATGGAAAGGGATGAGAAAGAAAGACAGAAAAAGAGAAAGAGAGAGAGAGCAAGAGAGAGAGAGAGAGAGACAGAGAGAGAGACAGAGACAGAGACAGAGACAGAGAGACAGAGAGTCAGAAAGAGAGGAGAGAGAGAAGAGAGAGAGACAGAGAGAGAGAGACAGACAGAGAGAGACAAAGAGAGATAGACAGAGAGAGAGACAGAGACAGAGAGAGAGAGAAGAGAGAGAGACAGATAGAGATAGAGAGAGAGAAAAAGAGAGACAGAGACAGAGAGACAGAGACAGAGAGACAGAGAGAGACAGAGAGACAGAGACAGAGACAGAGACAGAGACAAAGACAGGGTAAGTGTCATTAAGAGGAAATTAAAATAAAGTGATTTGCCCAAGATGATGAAATCCTCCCAATAGGGAGTTTAAGCTCAAGTTTCCTGACTACAAAATCTTTTGTCTTGAACTAAAAGCTGCCTCCACATGCCCCAATGCTCCATCTATCTTTTAGGTTAACCCAGATAAGGTGCCCTGAGAACTGGTCTTGGAACTCTTTACATAATCCCCCTACCTTCCACTTAAATATTTCAATCAAGAGAACCAACCTGTTCTCAGATGCAAAAATTCAGTACAGAAGTGCTTCATGAAGTGATTCACTGACAATGTGAACCCTGAGTCCTACCAGTTCTGCTCTCAGATCTTCCAGAACTCCCATTCCTAGCTGGAATGAAAGGTTGTCATTCTTGCTCCCCTCTCCCAAGCCTCAGATTTTCATCTATAAAATTAAAAGGTTGGAGTAGATGGATACTGAAGTCCTTTTCAGGTCACAATTTAAGATCTTAGTAAAGAGAAATCCCTCTCTACTAAAGACACTGTGTAGTCCAAAATGACCCCTTTCTGTTTCTTTGTATTGTAAGCTCTTCATCTGCCAAGGTTAATTATCTCAGGACACTCCTCCTCTCCTTTCTTCAGGTCAGAAAAAAATTTAGTTTCTATGGACCCCTGGAATACTCACTCTGTTGTCCTAAGAGTTGAAAGAGACATAGGTATGGTTCAGGCATGAGAGATAAATCTGGGATTCCGACTCTGGAATTAAATCTTATGTCTAATTCTTGCCTCCAACACTTTCTAGTGGTGTGACTTAACCAATATGAGCTCCAGCTTCTTTATCTATAAAATATAACATAATCAAGAACAACAACCACCATTATCGGTGACTAACATTTACATAGACAGATACTGTGCTAAGTCCTTTAGAAATCTTCTATTTAATCTTCATAACAACCTCGTGAAGTGGTTCTATTGTTACCTCCACTTTACACATGAAGAAACCAGGACAAACAGAACCCAGGGTGACACATTGAGTGTTCAAGGCTGGATTTGAACTCATCTTCCTGACTCATCGCCAATTCACCCATTTGCCTCTATCCTGAATATATCAGTTGTCTGCCTGTTGAGATTACAATGCCCTTGAGGGGAAGTCAAGGCCTGTGCCATTTTTGTCTTTGTATCTCTAGAGCCTAGCACACAATTTAATAAAATACAATAGTCTCAATAAAAGCTTGATACTTGTTATTACCCTTTGGCAAATGATATTTTTCCTATGGAATAAGATAATGTGATCATGACACAATTATCTGTCCTAGCCCTGAGCTTCAGATGCCTTTGAGTACCAGTCCAAGCCTCAGTTCTGCTTTTCCCTTACAGAGGGAACTTGTAATTATTGTAGAATTTTCATGAACATTGGAATAGAAAAAAGATGCTTGGAATTCAGAAAAGAGTTTGTAATTTAATTTAGAATGTAAACTGCTTGAGGGCAGGGGACTATTTTTAATTTTCTTTTTTTGTAACCCCAAGGCTTACGATATAAGAAATACATAATAGGCGCAGTGGATAGAGCACCAGCCCTGAATTCAGGAGGACCCGAGTTCAAATCTGGTCTCAGACACTTAACACTTCCTAGCTGTGTGACCCTGGGCAAGTCACTTATCCCCAGCTAAAGGGAAAAAAAAAAAAGAAAAAAAAAAGAAATGTATAATAAATGTTGTTGATTGATGTCCCCTAAATAACACACACACACACACACACACACACACACTTCCATCTTCTGCCCAAGGGAGAGGACAACTGACTCTTCTACATGCATGTATACATACATATATATGAACTACATATTTACTAAATGGATTTAAAAAAAATTTTTTTTGCCCTAATGAAACCCTATACAATTGATATCCAGCAAAGTTCTTAACTATTATTACAAATTTATCTCACTCAACCAATAGGATCTAACTGGCTAATAACACCAGGAATAAATAAAATAAAGCCTTACTGTATAAACAGCAGTGTCTGAACTAACTTAATCCCTTCTTACTTTTGGAGAGAATCAATGAAAGCCCCCAGTGTCTCACAATTCTCTTTTGTATACCATTAATTTTGTTTATTAATTATTTAATAAACAAGTGCATCAATTTCTTAATAATTTTGATTATGATAAAACATTAATTAATAAAATAAAATGAATGAGTTGTTAGTGAATTAATAAATTATAATAAAATAGTTAATAATTTATATGATGGATTATATTCTTGATGGTGTTTTAATAATTTAAAAGTATTGGAGAAAGTAGAAAATGACTGTTTTTTTTTTCAACTGTTTTCTCTCCTACGTTTTCTACTGCAATGCTCTTCTAGGTCTTGTAACACTGCTAGTTACATAAGACATTATTTTGAGTTCTAGATCAATGGGTGAAGCTTTGACATTGAATGTCAGATAGTTGACTATGTAGATGGTCACTAGATGGGCCACATGTGAAGAACTGAATGGCTCCTAAGAGTTGGGATCATATGAGTATTAGCAAAAATTCTCTTCTTTCCTCCTTAAATTAATTTGTACTTATCTTATTTTTTATTTCAGTAATTTTATAACAAGCATGTATTAAGTGCCTATTGTAAATAATATAGGAGCATTGTGCTTGGATGCAGAAACTAAATACTGATTGTCCTCCAGGAGCTTTCTATTTAATTGTGGGCTCAGAAGTGGGTTGAATGGGGAGGCAGATTTTATAAATCCATATGATAAAATTGAAGTGCTATCAGGGCAAAGCAGAAATCCAGATAATATGTCATTAGAAATTTGAGGAGGGAGATCACTTTCACCTGGAAGGATGAATTGAAGGAAGGTATGAAATTCAACAATTTTAATTTATTCATTCAATAAACTCTCATGAAACATCAATTTCTATATTTTTGTAGGGAAGATAGAAAGTTTTGATAAGACAGGGTCACTATTCTTCAGGGTCACAATTTAGAGTTGTCTTGGAGGATCATGGGCTGATATAAGAACCTGAAATCCATCTGGAAAAAGAAACTCAAGGAAATGAAAATTAAGTGGGGCCTGATAATAAGATAAAGCTGGATATCTTCTGTGTCTTACTCTTATTTGGACTGACTACTGCAGCACTATACTAGGGAACAAGAACAAGGATTATCATAAATAACAATATCACATATGGATGAGCAAAATATAGGGGAGAGTATGATGGCTCTGAAATCAGAGGATGATGTTTCCTGCCAATGTGACCTTGGACACAAGGGTCTTTCCTGGGTCTTAGTTTACTCATCTGCAAAATGAAAGGATAGGCCAGATGGCTACTGAGGTTCCTTCCAGTCCAAGCCTATGATTCTATGTTACATTAAAAAGCTGGAAAGTAAGGCAGCATCAGGGAAGACTCACTACAGGAGGTGACATTTCAATTGAGCCTTAAATGATATGCACACATTCAACAGGCAAAAATGGGGGTAGGAGTGGGGTTTTTCATGCATAAGCAAGACAGAGGAAAGAAAAATTAGAACACATTATATGGTTTATGTGGGAGGAAAAAAGTGATGAGGAAGAGAAAGATATTTGGATTTGTGATTTAATTGGAATGGAGAATTCTTAGTAATGAAACTCCTCTTTCCATTGCAATTGTTCTGCACATTATTGTCTTATCAAATTGTCTTACTTGAGTTAAGTAATTTGCTCAGGATCATACAGCCAGGAACAGTCAATGGCAGGATCTGAACTAGGCCATACTTTTTTCCAAGGTCAGCTTTCTATCCACACTGTCTCTCGCTCAGTAATAAGAGTTGTCCCAAAATGGAATGGATGATCTTGGAAAATGGCAAATTTCTCATCAAAAGCTCTTCGTGACAAGCCTATATGATTAGGCAAAGGGATGCTGTAGAGGGGATTCGTTCCTTAGGTTTCCTATTCAATCTCTTCTGTTTCTATGTCTATTAGGGATAGCTAAGTGACACAGGAATAAAGCACTAGACCTGGATTCAGGAAGATTCATTTTTCTGAATTCAAATCTAGCCTCAGATACTTACTGGCTATAAGACCAAAGTACTTAATCTTGTTTGCCTCAGTTTCCTCATCAGTAAAATGAGTTAGAGAAGGAAATGGTAAACTACTCCATCATCTTTGCCAAATAAACCCCAAATGGTGTCACAAAGAGTCAGACATGACAGCAAATGATTGAACAATAGAACATCAAACGAACAAACATCTATTGAGTCTGCAAAAAGAAAATATATTCTTAGGCACTATTGTCTTTGTTGTTTTTGTTTGTTCTTTGTTCTTGGAAGTGATGTCATGGCAGGCAAGTGAATTGGATTTGAATGAGAGAGGGCAATGCAAAGTCATCAAGCTCCCTTTTTCTTAGGAGGCCATATATAGATTATGAAGACTGGAGATGACCCTAGATGGTAAATGAAGCATAATCCTTGTACTCAAAATGTTTATGATATGGAATAGGGCACAATTCAAGGCAGAATATAGGTCCTGTGATGGAGCTATCTCAGGGAATCAAGAACTCCCTAACACTGATGTTCTTCCAGCAAAGAAAGGGTATCAGAGAAGGAATTATTATTCAACTATAGTTGGACCAGAAGACAATTCTGGAGGTCTTATGATGCTGTAAATATATTCTGCATTTTCTTCCCAGTCATGTGGTGTAGATTAATTTCTGTGAATCCTATTAAATTCCCCCTAGGAATGGCTATCATGTCAATATGTGGTGTTTTTATCATGGAATTTTTAGGGAAGTAACACAGTAGCCAAACACTCTCTGCTTCCAAAAGAGGAAAAGCCCTTTTGAGGACTCAAGAAAAGTGAGCATTTGGGACTTCATTTATATTCCTTTTAACTTTCATACATAAGAAGCAGCAACCCCAGGAATTCAATTTGAAAAAGAAAAAGGAAAAAACCAAACCCTGAAACAATGTTTAACAATGAACTATAGTTGTGACTTTCTCTTATCTTTATAGCTGAGTTTATTTTGATGGCATACAAGAGACAATTTCCATTACTAGGACAGAGGCATTAAAGCATAAAGCTACTTAACCATGTGTCCAGCAAACCCCTTAGGTGCCAGGGAAACAAATTAAGGTGTAATGGGCAAATATTTAACAAAAGGGATAAAAATACAATGCAAATAATCTGAAATTGTGGTTTTCTAAGTCAATATGTTACCCACAAGGATCCATTTCTATTCTATTTAGCATTGCTACTCTAGGACAAATAGGTAGCTCAGTGGATAAAGTCTTAGGCCTGGACATTATATGGTCAATCTGGAAAGGCTTGGCTTCCATGATGTGTTGTGTGACCATGAGCAAAATCATTTCGGAGCCTCAGTGTATGTGTGTGTGTGTGTGTGTGTGTGTGTGTGTGTATGTGTGTGTGTGTGTGTGTGTGTGTGTGTGTGCAACAGCTCACAGAGAGTGGTAAAATGATGAGTGAATAGATTACTGAACATAGATTCAGGGAAATACGGGTTCAAATTTTTTCAGACACTAGCTGCGTGATCCTAAGAATGTCATTTAACCTCTTAGTTTCCTCATATTTGAATTAAAAGGGTTGAACTTAAGTGCTTCTAAAGTTCCTTCCAGTTCCTATTGATGAGATCAATAATGCTCTCATCCCAAAGTGCTTTGAAATCTATAAAAGGGCTCTATAATCGGCTGATAGTTCAAAGGATGCTTGCTTTCATCCCTGTGATCATCCCCTCCAATGGTGCAGATGGCAGCTTGTCTCAAACCCTCTTCTCCTCTAATGCAGTTTTTGCCCTCTGTCTCTATGTTGTGGCAATGAGCAAGTTTCATGACTGGATCACTTGACATTATCTGTGAAGCACATGGCCATAACCACTGGACATAGCCATTTCCTCTTCACACCATTTGCTGTTTCTTCATGCATTTTCTAGTGGGTAAAATGCTGCAGGCTCTTTCTACCAACCTTCTCTCCCTTGCCCTGTGAGTGACCCTTAATTCTGATTCCTCAGAAATTATGTCACAGAAATGGGCTTTATTATCCTAGCCCTCAGGCAGCTGTGTTGTAGAAGGAAATGTAATGGAACTAGAGCTGGAGAGACATGAATTTGCACTGCTATCCAAATTCTCTGCACTCCAGCTAATCACGTCACCATTTTCAGCCCATTTTCTTACTTTAGCAGTGGAAAGAGCTCTGCTTCTGGCATCATATCACCTGGGTCCAAAAATTATCTCTGCTGTTTATGATCTATATGACTAAGTTCCTTTGCTACCTTGAGCCGGAGCTCTTCAGCACAGTTTCTTCAGCTGTGAAAGGAGTGTGTAGTATGAGATAGTATAGGAGATCTCTCAATAACTCAAAATATAGCTCTATATCACTCATCCCATGGACATTTATTAAATATCTATTGTGTGCAATGCTCTATGCACTTTACTTGTCACTCATCTGCTACATATACGTGCTTTGCATGTATGTAGTTTGGTTTTGCAGTTGATTTCTCCATTAAAATTTCAGCTCCTTAACAGAGAAACGATGCTTTTGTTTTAATGTTTCTTTTTAACTCCAGAACTTACAATAGTACCTGACACATAGTAAGTTCTTAGTACGTGCTTTCAAGTACCTTTCCTTTCTTAATTATGTTCTAGTTAACTTACATATAATATTTTTGGACATTTTTTAACCCTTATTGTCTCTCTTATTAGACTGGAAGCTCCTCGACAGCTTACCACTGTGCTTGGAACATAGTAGGTATTTAGTAAATGTTTATTCATGTATCTTCCTTCTTCCTTCCCTCCCTCTCTCCCTTCCTCTCTCCCTTCTCCCTTTTTCTCCCTCCTTTCCTTTCCTTCCTTCCTTCCTTCCTTCCTTCCTTCCTTCCTTCCTTCCTTCCTTCCTTCCTTCCTTCCTCCCTCCCTTCCCTTCCCTTCCCCTTCCTTCCTTCCTTTCTCTTTCTTCCTTCCTTCCTTCCTTCCTTTCTTCCTTTCTCTTTCTTTCTTTCTTTCTTTCTTTCTTTCTTTCTTTCTTTCTTTCTTTCTTTCTTTCTTTCTTTCTTTCTTTCTTTCTTTCTTTCTTTCTTTCTTTCTTTCTTTCTTTCTTTCTTTTTCTTTCCTATTCTTTTCCCTCTCTTTCTCATTCTCTCCCTTTCTTTTCTTTCTTTCTGTTCTTCCTTAATCCTTCTATTCTCTCTATCTTCCTTCCTTCCATGTTCTTTTTTCCTCCTTTCCTTCCATATTTTTCTTTCTTCCCTCCCTCTTTTTTCCTTCTTTCTCCCTATCCAGCTGTCTTCTTAGAATATGGAGTAAATTAAGTGTGTGGGGGGAAGCATGAAAGATTTTTGAAGTAAGAAAGTCATGCTGGTATTACTTACCTAATAGATAGTGGCAATTTTTTAAAACTATGAAGTACTATAGAATTGACATTAATTTTTATTGTTATTACCACACTACTTTTATTCACAGTGTTCATACTGTTTGAAACACCATCCATTCTTTTCTCAAATTATTTTGATCATGCCAGCCTAAGGCCTTATGATCTGTCATTTGCAAAGTGAGGAGGCTTGGTTAGGAGACTGGTAAGGGACCTCCTGTCTCTGGAACTCTGTGTTCTGCAATGTCACCTAACACAATCTCTGTAATGATTCTCTCAGTTCTTACATTCTATTAAAGGTCCTTCTCAACTCTTACATGTAATGTTTAAAAATTCCTTCTAGCTCTGATATTCTATATTAATAGAATTTAGAGACAGAAGGAACCTTCAGTGTGCACTCATTTAAGTACAATGAAGGTCAGGAAAGGGAATCACATAAGTAACATAAGGGCCCTTACTGACAATCATTTCTTTCCAGCTTTGATATTCTTTGTTTTTAGATCCCCTTCAGCTCTGTTATTCTAAAGTCTTTCCCAGGTCTGACATTCTGGTCTGAGTTTTTAGTAGCTATATAGTATAGGATTCACAGTATTTCATATATCAGGACTTCTTCCACTCATGACTCCTTTTCATTTCGAGAAATTTATACATGACCCAGGATAAATAGGCATATAAAAGAGGTATACAAATCAAACAATTATCAATAATAAATCATAATTTCATGACCCCCACATTCAATGATAAGACCCCACATGGGATTGTGAACCACAGTTTAAGAAGGTAGGTCAAAATAATATAATAATAATATAGTATAATGATAGTAGCACTATAGTGTAATGAGCATTGAACCTGGATTTATGAAAATTTGAGTTCAAATTCTGACTCACACATTTAATAGTTGTACCACTCTGGGGAACTACTTAATATTTCTTCCTTTCCTTAACTATAAAATCAGAATAATATAGTATATATTTGTGCATCTCAGAGTTATGGTGAGGATCCAATAGATGATGTAAATATGTTTAGCAAATTTTAAAATTTTATCTAAATATTAGCTATTACAATAAATAGATGATGATCTATCCATATTTCCCAATTTGTCCCTCTCTTCCTTTATATTTTATCCTTTTACATCAGGTAAAAAAACTACTTTTCTATTCCTATCTATTAGAGATCCTACCCTTTTAACAAGAGAGGGAAGAAAGAAGGGGAAGGGAAAGAGAGAAAAGAGACAGAGACAGAGAGAGACAGGGAAACAGACAGAGATACACAGCTATACAAAGACAGAGACAAAGAGATACTAAGAAAGACAAAGAGATATCAAGATACAGGGACACAAAGACATAGAGGGACTGAGACAGAGAAGAGAATAGAGATAGAAAATTTTAGCCAAACTAGCCAGATCCCACACATTTTTAAATGTGTCATACCTATAACTCTGATCTCTTCAGGGAAAGTTTTGTTTTTTCTATTCTTTGTGCCCAAGCCTGTCATTATAATTATACACTATTCAGTTTCTCCTTACTATTTTATTGTTATTTCCATTTCCATTGTTCTAGTTTTTGTTTATATAAGATTTCCTGGTTCTATCCATTTCATTTTGTGTTAGTTTATTCCTTCCCATGCTTCTCTGTAGTGTTCCTACTCTTAATTTTTTATGACTCAGTAATTCTTCAATTGGAACTATTTCCTAATCGATAGACATCTACTTTATTTCTATTTCTTTACTACTACAAAAATATCATTATAAACATTTTGATGTACATTTGGCCCTTCCTTTTCTTTAATCATTGATCTTTTGGATCTGTTAGTCACAGTCTTCCTGGTTTAGCTTTTTATATTCCAAGTTCTCCTCCCATTCTAATATTCTACGTTTTCATAGTAGGTGCCTGTCATCTCTGTCATCATAAAATTTCATGATTCTAAATCCCATTTCAGTTCAAAGTATTTCAACAAATATTTAATAAAGTTCTTCTAAGAGCAAGGCACTATAATCAACCCACTGAATACAAAGATTAAATAAGACAATCAGTGCCCTCAAGGAGCTTACAGATGGTAGGAGGATGAGAGATATCCACAATAACTGTGTTACAAATTAGAATTCAATAAATGCCTAAGAAAAATAGGAAGTGCAATGTGAAATAACATTACTTCTGGCTAGATGTTACGGAGGATCAGGGATGCTTTCAACTAGCCTTATTCTGTTGAGTTCTAAGAGTGAGATATCTTGTTTTGAATCACTGAATTTTCAAGTTAGGAGGATCCTTATCTGTCACTCTAGTATTGCCCCAAAATAAAACTTAATCTCCTATATTTTTATAAGATGAAAATTGGTTGAAAGAGCTGGGGATGTTTGAAAAGTTTGGAAAAATTGCTGAAGGTGGGTCAAGGGATGATGACATCTGGCTTCAAGAATGTTTAGGGTAGGGGCAGCTAGGTGGCGCAGTGGATAGAACACCAGCCCTGAATTCAGGAGGACCCGAGTTCAAATGTTGTCTCAGACACTTAACACTTCCTAGCTATGTGACCCTGGGCAAGTCACTTAACCCCAGCCTCAGGGAAAAAAAAAAATGAATTTTTAGGGTATCTATATGGAAAAAGGATTAGACTTGTTCTGTTTGGCTCCAGAAGTTAGAACAATGAGTGATGGGATGGGGAGAGAGGGAATTGTAAAGAGGCAAAATGAGGATAAATTGCAGGGAAAAAAATTCCTAACTATGTGAGTTGCCTTAAAGTAGAATGGGCTGCCTCAAGAAATGCTGTGTCCTCTCACTGGAAGTTAGCACATGGAAGCTAGATAATCACTTCTCAGGTATGTTTTAATAAGAATTCTTTTGGAATATACATTAGATGTATATGGATGGCTGCCTGATCCTTTTCAACTCAGAAATTCCATAAATCTTTCATTTATGGCAATAGCTTTATCGAGTTTGTTACTCCTTGTACTTGGAAACAACTCTTGTGATGTATTCCCATCATTAATGATGGGATATTGTGAGAATAGGAGACCTGGCGGTAGAAAAATCCATGGAAATAACTGAGATTGTTCGACTTTATTAAGAAAAGACTTGGGGGAGGGTGATGGGGGATGGTGATAATTTTCTTCATGTAATTATAGAATCAAAAATGTAGAACTGGATGTTGCTGGAGAGGTTATCACTTATTGTACAAATTATGGAAATGAACTGCAGAGAGATAAAGTGACTTACTTAAGGTCACAAAGCTATCAAGTGAGATCGGGAGAGATTTCCAAATCCCCTCCACCCAATTGGACAGGATGTCACATGGGAGAAGAATCCAACTCTTTGTCTTTGGCTAAAAAGAGGAGAAATGGATATGGAGAAGCTGACTAGAGTCTGATAAGAGCTTCATAAATGCTTGTTGATTTGCACATAAACGTTTCTTAACCATAACTCATCGATGGGGATCTTTCCAAGGATGTGGAATGATCTCTTCTTGGGAGATGTTGAGAAGGGATTTATTTTCTGATATAAATTGGACTAAATGACCTCTGAGGTCCAATTCAATTTTCTGATTCTACAAATCAAGCTTGAGCAAGCTGAAGACATCCCCAAGAGCTCTTTTCCCATTTGTCTTGCATTAATTATGGTTTTCGTTTAAATAGGTATAGTGGATACAGAGCTGCCTTGAAAATTAACAAGACCTGGATTCAAGCTGTGTTCCTACTGAATATGTGATATAGGGCAAATCTTTTAACTCCTCAGTCTTTATGGAATACTCTAAGAGTAAAAATTCATCTCTACTGATAGACAAAGTTGATTTACTGGGAAATCCCTGCACTGACCAATTGACAGCTCTACTAAACAAAATCAAACAAAACAAATGAACAAAAAACAACAAAAACTTCACAAAAATTCCTAAGAGGGTTTAATAGTATAATCTCTGGTTTAAAAAATATGAAAAAAATGATTGTGGGGCAGCTAGGTGGCGCAGTGGATAGAGTATCAGCCCTGAAGTCAGGAGGACCTGAGTTCAATTCTGGTCTCAGACACTTATCACTGCCTAGCTGTGTGACCCTGGGCAAGTCACTTAACTCCAACTGCCCTCAAAAAAAAAAAAAAATGATTGTGCTTTAATAATAGTGGATAAAAAGCTGGTTTCAAGATCAGTAAGACTTGGGTTCAAGCCCTGTTTTTGACACATGGTGGCTGTGTGGCTCTGGCTAAATCATTTTTCTCAATGCTCTAGAGTGTAGACAACATGGCCATTTAAACTTTTTCCACTTGCAACCCCTTTTCACTGTGAATTTTTTATATGACTCTGGGTATAGAGGTATATAAAATGGTTATATAAAATCAAACATTTACTAACAACAAATAATTATTTTGTGACTTCCACCTTCAGTTACATGATCCTATGGTTTAAGTCATGACCCAGGGTTTAAGAAGTTTTGCTCTAAGGGATTAAGTTGCACAGAAGGGGCCTATTTGCCTTTGTAGAGAAAATATCGTTATTTAGAAGTTTTCTAGACTCATGAAACCACAGTTCTAGTACTATTGTGCTTTAAACTCTTTTGAGAAACACAGTGCAGAATTCCCTGGCAGTCTGATTACTTCATAGTTATGTTGACATGGGCCATATGTCAGCAAAAATCTACTTTTTTTTTTTTTTTTCTCCTAGTAACATCTCTAGTAACTTTGAACTTGGTCTTATGGATGGGATGAGCAGATGAGACTTTCTGACCTTGACATAAGTCAGAACCCAAGAAAAAATCCTGCTTTTAGCAGTAGTTAAACAAACCTCACTAGCTCTCCATGAGCCTGAGCCTGGGAAATTATTGAAAAGATTTCTAAGCTCCTGCTGTCATTTGTCTAGCATTTCTTCCTCTTCTTAGTTACCTTCCTGCTGGAGATAAATAGTGTTGTTCTGTGGTACGGAAATAAATGTTTTTACAGTGAAAATATTAATTTATTTCCATAATAGAAAATTGACTAGGTTATTGATCAATATGTCTCATCTGTCAACTCTTCCTAATTATAAATCTGAAAGGTGGACCCAGTGGCACAGCGGCTGTCAAACAGCTATTGATGGAAAGATGCTGTTGTTGGTCCTGATGTGGACCCCATGAATAACCAACTGGTACCCAAGGAAATACCAACTAAAAGGTTTAATTTATGTAATTGAACATTTTTGCTTAAACCCATTTCATAAAAGGTCATTACTGAAAATATTAATTTAAAAGATTAACGTTTTATCCATGCCTTTTGTTTTTCACACCGATGTCACTCCCAGAAATTGCCCCCCAACCATCTTCACATCCAATCTCCCCATATGACTAAGATAACCAGTTATGCACAACTAATTAATACAGACATTATGTCTGACAGCATATGCAATTCTCTGCATCCAAAGTCCCCCACCTTTCAAAGAAAAGACCTTCCTTTCCTTTCCAGGTCATTATAAAGTCCTTAACTTTCTTTTCATATTGCTTTCATTTGCAGTATTATGGTCAAAGTTCACCTGTTTTCCTGGCTTCTTTCCTCTCTATGAATCCATACAAAATCTGCTTCCTTTTCTCTGAATTGCTATTGGATATATTCATACGCGCCAATGGCTTCCCCCCCCCCCCAAATCTCTGAAGCCTGCTGAATACTCATCCCACAGCTCCCTGCCTAAAGCATTCATGTAAGCTTACTAATAATCTAAGAAGTGATATATCAATTTTATAAACAGAGTTCAAACTAACTTTTCATATAAAAATTGATTGGGGTGATATAGCTCATTAATTTTCCTATTTGGCGAGGGCTCCCCGGTCTGTTTCCCCTCATGAACAGTAAATGACTATCTTAAATGTTAACATCTCCAATAAATATATTCAAATCTTGTCCAAACAGATTGTTCTAAGAGGATTTTTAAAGGTTTTTTTTTCCCCTTTCCATTTTAATAAGAAATAAAGGATCTCAGATATGATTTCTGATCTTGCTTTCCCTCTAGTTTGGCAAGGATAGCAGCATTAGTCCATTACAGGCCAACACCATGTTGGAATGGATGAACTTCTGGTGATTGCACACTACTGAGCCTAATGATGTCTAATTATACCCCCAGACCTCCTCTGAAATAAGCACTTCTTATTCTCTGCACCACAAACATTGGACTGAAATCAAGGATCCATCCTGTGCAAATAATGCACATCCTATTATAAATAGCTGCGATTCCCAGCTAAGTATAATCATAACAGCCACCACCAACAGGTGGTACAAGACCCAGGTCTTCCTGAACTGCATCACCTATTCTCAAAAAACATGACTTTATCTTGCCTCTCATCTATTGTATATGCTATTATCTCCTAATATAAATAAGCAATGCCAGTTTGTTAATATGCATATTCTTTAATTTCTGAAGAGCAAATTATTATAAATACATACTCAGCTTATTTTCACATTTTGTGTCTCTATTCTTTTAGGGCCAGAACAGTTATATTTTACTCCTCTTAGGGTTTTCTGAGGTCCATTATAAGTTTTGGAATCTCTTTTCCCTGCCCCAGGCTTAAGACTATGTTTCTTATTTTGGAGGCACTTCATTTCCATGTTCCATATATAGATATATTTAAGTTGCATACATATATATATATATATATATATATATATATATATATATATATATAAAATCATATTTACTATTTAAAGGATTGTATATATTTAACCTTTATCAGATTTCTTGCTGTCTTGGGTAATGTGGAGGTAAATGAGGAAGGGAAAAAAATTAAAATACTAAATCTTGCAAAAATGAATGTTGGAAACTATCTTTTTGTGTATTTGAAAGAATAAAATACTATTGATAAAAAGATAAATCTTTATTTACTTTAAATATATAGCAATGACACATGTTCGCGCACACACGCGCGCACACACACATACAAACACATATACATATATGTGCATATTTCCCCTCAATATCTCAAGCACATAATTCCACCTCTAACACTTCAGTCTCTGGGGATGGGAGAGGAATAAGGATCACAGTTTATCCCAGGTCTTAAATAGTCTTTGTCTTGCCAAGTTTAAATCCAAAGGTGGCAGTGCCGATATTTGTTGGGCTAGAGATCCCTATTGGGCTGATGTATTGGTTAACCCTTTCCTTGAACCTAGAAATGAAATTTAAAAGTCAAAGACTCATGGGCCCCCATGGCCTAAAGGTTTGAGGGGAGGATGGTAGAGAGGCTTTTAGTTCTTCCTCCATATGGTGTGATTGAAGGAGACCTGTTCTTTCAGATGAAACTACAACAAAAGCCCCTTGGGAAGTTCTTAAAACAATTTTAGCTTTGAAGCCAATGAAAAGAGTCCTTAGCTATGTGGTAGGCCAATGGAGAATGTCCCAGCATGCTCTAGTCTTCCATTCATTTGGAAGCAGATTGCCAGTTTCTTCCATATGGAAGACACTATCTAGATATATACCAAAACTCTATTATACACATTTTATCTAGCTTTTACAGAATAGAAAAAAAAAAAATTTCATCATCTGATTTCTAGGGTCTACTGAGAATTGCTGGGTGGATGGGTGGGGAAGCTGAATGGATCAGACAGAACCAGTTTCTGTGCCAGATAATCTCATTTTCCTGGGAGGAAAGGAAACTGTGGGTCACAAAGGCATACATCCGGAGTATCCATTGAAATTTCCAGGAGTATTGAATGGTGGATTCAAGGAGAAATAGGCAGAAAAATCCCAACCAGCTAGTATAGGATGTCAGGTAATCAGTTCCTTTTCCTTGCTATAAACTGTGCAAATCTATAGATATAACTGGGATGTACTATTCTGCTACAAATCAGTAATTTTACCAATTTAGGTAATATTCATTTTACTCAAAATTGAAACCACCATCAAAAGTACAGAAACAATTTGAGTTTAGTTTCTAGATTTGCAATATATAGAATGGTAGAAGGTGTTAAAATTCTGTGCTTATCAGTAAGGAACATCCTTCTCTGTATGTCTAAAGGACAAAGGACCTATAGTCTAGATCAAAAGCTGAAAGGGACCCTCAGAGGTTATTGAGTCCAAGTATCTCATTTTCAAGGAGAGAGAACTGAGACTTAGAGAAGGGAAGTCATTTACCCAGGATGACTCAAGGTAATAAATAGCAGAGATAGGATCAAGACCTAAGTCATAAGATTATAGATCTAGAGATGTAAGGGATTCTAGGGTAGAGTTAGGAAAAAAGGAGTGTATTTGATGGGGGGAGGGAGCTACAGAGACACAGATTTAGGCTTTATTTGGAAAGAAATTGCCTAATCACTACAACTGCTCGAAGGGAATGATCTGCTTGGGAGTTAGTGGCTTTCCTATCACTGTACATGTTTAAAATGACTAGATGAGCAATCTTCTGTCAATATGGATTTGGGGACAACTTACAGTCCTTAGCTTTTACCAATTTTGAGTTTTTGTGATTTCAGAGATATTTTTAAATGGCTAAATGACAGTAAACCAACATCTTAGGTCTCTCTCTCTCTCTCTTTTTTTTTTCTTTTTTTCTGGATATAGGTCCTACTGTTATCTAATAAGGTCATATTTGGTCATTATCACTCATCCCACAATGTCTCTAACTAACAAGTCTCTAGGCGGAGGCTTGAGATGAGCATTAATTTAAGGATCAAAATACTCAGTCTTTAGAGAGATGCTTTTACTTTATAGTTTTTCAGTTCTTTTTCTGTGATTTCCTTTCTCAAAACTCGTTTGTTCCCCTGTGATTTAAAAGCACATACAAACACATTTATCTGTATATATGTAGAGACACATTTGTTTTTTCCTAATTACATGCAAAAACAATTTCTAACCTTTATTTTTTGAAATGCAAGTTCCAATTTTCTCTCTCTCGTCCCCTCATTGGGAAGACAAGCAATTTGATATAGGTTGGGTTATATATATTTGGTCATGCAAACCATATTTCCATTTAGTCATGTTGTGAAAGAAAACACAGAATGAAAAAAAAAAAAAAAAAAAAAAAGATAAAACAACCAAGAAGTGATTTTAGAATTCAAGAATAGATAGTGTTCTCTGCCTCCAGCTGTTTCTAATTAACACACTTTAGGTTGACTGATATGTATGATTACACAA
Organism: Sminthopsis crassicaudata; assembly: GCF_048593235.1. Taxonomy (NCBI): domain Eukaryota; kingdom Metazoa; phylum Chordata; class Mammalia; order Dasyuromorphia; family Dasyuridae; genus Sminthopsis; species Sminthopsis crassicaudata. The sequence goes on from NC_133621.1 coordinate 295,534,544, forward strand.
TCTGACAAAGGAGCAGCATTATATTACAACAAATTTAAATATGTAGGGCAGTTAGATTGTACAGTGGATAATCTCAGAATCAGGAAGACATGAGTTCAAATGTAGCCATAGAGAGTTACTAGCTGTGTGATCCTGGGTAAGCTACTTAAGCTGTGATTGTCTAAGTTTTCTCATCTGTAAAGTGGAATAATAATAGCACTTATCTTTCAGAGTTATTATGAAGATCAAATGATATAATAAGTGACAAGTACTTAGCAGAGTGGCTAATTTAACAACTAGTAAGTGCTATTATTATTGTGCTATTATTTGCTATTATTATTATTTATTATCTTGTAACTACTGGAAAATTAAGTCAAGTTGATTTTCATTCTCAATGGTGTCAGAATCTGAGATATTCTTCACAAAACTGCTGCAAGATAATGCTACCATTGGCATTATTCCTGGTCTTTTTCTCATCGGTCATCTGAGGTGTGAAAAATGCTAACTAGTACTCAATACTTTTAAATGTGGTTTGAAAATTTAATAAATATTCAACAAAATGAATAAAAATGTAATAGAACACATCTAAGTCAAGATGAGTCCTCAGTATCTTTGTATATGGTTTAGAACCTTCATTTCTATTTTATTTTGACATCACTGCCTTCAGGATTCAGGGAAGATACAAGAAATACTGGACGTAAAATAATTCTCTCTTCTCTTCTCTTCTCTTCTCTTCTCTTCTCTTCTCTTCTCTTCTCTTCTCTTCTCTTCTCTTCTCTTCTCTTCTCTTCTCTTCTCTTCTCTTCTCTTCTCTTCTCTTCTCTTCTCTTCTCTTCTCTTCTCTTCTCTTCTCTTCTCTTCTCTTCTTTTCTCTTGTTTGCTGAGCAATTGGGGTTAAGTGACTTGCCCAGGAAGTATTAAGTGTCTCAGGTCAAATTTGAACTCAGGTCCTCCTGACTTCAGGGCTGGTGCTCTTATGCACTATGCCACCTAGATGCCCCAAAACTTTCCTTTTTAAAAAATATTAATTTTTATTTTAAAGTTAACACTAAATAAAATGGGCATTTCTATATATGCAGCAGATCAGAAAAAAAAGAATTATAAAGGAAACATTAGAATCTTTTAATGTATAGCTTATTTTCTTTGACATTGGATAATTCAACTTGTAGTTTTTAAGCATATTGTACTTGTCTGTGATCCTTTCTGACCTCATTCTGTTCTTTTCTCTATATTTATATATTAAGAAGACTTCCTGTCCTCCATCTCTTCCTTCTTTCCTTCTTCCCTCCCATCCTTCCATCTTCTATTTTCTCTTTCTCCCTCATTCTTTTCTTCCCCTCATCATGCCCAGTGGAAACAAACAAACAAACAAATAAAACCTTTGTAGCAAATAAACATAGCCAAGAAAAAATCCAACTCAAGTCAACCAAGAACAAAAACAAAAACTTTCTCACATTGTTGCTGTCTCATTCTGCACTGTGAGCCATCACCCTCTATTAGGAAGTGGGCAATATACTTTGACATCATAGATAATCCAGAATGGTCCATGCATTGGTAAGATTTCTAAGTTTCTTTTTTAAAAATCTGTGCTTTTATAAGTTATTACTCTAATTCTGATCACTTCACTTTGCATTATTTCATACAATTTTCCCCAGCTTTTCTGGAAACTGTCCCTAACATAATTTATTATATACTAATTATTATAATTGATTCCCTCCCATTTCATTAAATTTTTGTGCATTATTTGTTTATGATTGTTTTCTCAGAGTTAAAGTGACTTATCCAAGCCTATACAGCTAGTAAGTGCCTGTGGCTGGTTTTGAACTCTGGATCCTTCTGACTCTAGGTACAGCACTCTATGTATTGTACCACTCATTTGCCCTTAGGTTGAAGTATCCAGATTCTAAAAGCCATCTATGGAAATAAAGGCAAGAAGATCAATGAGCTGGAAAACTGGTCACTGACACTCAGTGTTGCTGTTGTACTTTGTACCTGCGTTGGCCATGGATACTGCACTTGGGCTCTTAGCCTAGGGGCTCTGAGCTTCTGATTAGTGAGAGTTCATGTTTGATCTATCATGCTACTCTCCAGCCATGTACTAATCATAATTCTTGTTTATGTCTCCAACCGGTAACCAGTTTGGTCCAACTCCTGGCTTCCTCGAACCCATCTCCTTTCCAGTTCTTGGAAGAATCGAATCAACACTAACATTCTAGGAAATGATTAGCCATCATTACCTTTCTGATTCTACCAATCAGACTTACCATCCCTCTAATTTCTTACATCAAGTCACTTAGCCACTATTCTCCTATATAAGTTGTCTTCCCCTACTAGAATATAAGCTTCTTAGGGGTAGAGACCATCTTGGTTTTTTGTCCTTGGATCTGTGAAGGATACAGAGTTAGACAGTATCATGAATAGATCTCTGGACTCAGAAAGACAAGATTGAATTCTAAATTAGATACTTACTAGTCGTAAATCATGTGATCTTTCTCAACCTAAGTTTCCTCATTTATAAATCAGGATAATAATTTTATTTACCTCAAGAAGTGATTATGAGAAATACATAATTTAATAAATGCAATATGCTTTGAAAAAATGATATCTAAATGTTAACTACTGCTGCTATAAAATAAATATTTAATGAATAACTTTTCATTTATTTTCTCAACTTCTTAAGAATTCAAAATTATTACCCAATCTGAGCACAGTAACAAATTAACAATTGTTAATTATTAACTATTAACAATTGCTTGCAGCTGGATGTAGGTTGAAGTGTTTTATAATTGTTACTATTACTATAATTATTATTATTGTTGTTCAGTAGGGTAGGACTCTGTGAGTTCATTTGAGTTGTTGTTGTTTTGGCAAAGATACTAGAATGGTTTTTCATTTCCTTCTCCTCTTCATTTTATAGATGAGGCAAACAGAGTTAAAGTGACTTATCCAAGGCTGTACAGCTAGTAAGTGTCTGGGGCTGGTTTTGAACTCTGGATCCTCCTGACTCTAGGTACAGCACTCTATGTATTGTACCACTCATTTGCCCTTAGGTTGAAGTATCCAGACTCTAACAGCCATCTATGGAGATAAAGGCAAGAAGATCAATGAGCTGGAAAACTTTGTTTTCTTTTTGCTACAAAATCTTACATTAGAATCTGCCATTAAATATGTGTCCATTAACTCAATATCAGGCTATCTTCTACCTCCTAACTTAAAGCACCCTCTCCACCCTGAGTCATTAGCACTGTAATGGCTGATATTATTTCTATTTTTAAATGAAGGGGGTGGAGACTGCAAATAACTTACCACAAATAAAAGGTATTGACTAGAAAAGAAAAATATGGGAATTAGAGAATTGTTCTTTTTAAGCCAAAAAGAACATAAGAACCAGGGAAAACAATACAGATAATAATGATATGTTAGTTAACATTTACATAACACTTTAAAGCTTATGAAATATATATATATATATATATATATATATTTTTTTTTTTTTTTTGGCTGAAGCAATTGGGGTTAAATGACTTGCCCAGAGTCACACAGTTAGGCAGGGCAGTGTTTCATGTCTGAGGACAGATTTGAATTCAGGTCCTCCTGACTTCAGGGCTGGTGCTTTATCCACTGCACCATCTAGGTGCCCCTTAAAATATTTTTAGGCTATCTTATTTCATTCTATAATAATCTTGATTTTTACAAAGGGGAAACTGAGGCAGTGTTTCTTTTACTTGCCCAAAGTTACACAGCTAGTGAGTGTCTGAGGCAGGTTTAGAACTGACTAAATCCAGTCATTATTTGTTGTATAGTCCAAAGCCCGGAACAGGAAGCCCAAGATTGGTAGTTAAATTCAACCAACACATACCTAACTTGTGGTTGGGAATGATATAGTTAAAATGAATGGTCACTCAATGAGCAATTACTATGTATAAGTCACCGTTTTAAGGATTGGGGAGACAAAGAAAAAAAAAAAAAAGTTCTGCTCTCAGCAAGCTCATGGTGCAATAAGAAAGGCAATATGCAAACAACAATGCACAAACAACATTTATGCACCAATTGGGTATAACCAGTAGAGAAGGTGTTCTTATTAAGGGTGAACAGGAAAGGTTTCTTAGAGATGGTGGGATTGGAGCTGAGATTTGAAGAAAGCCAAAGAAATTAGGAGTTATACTGAGCAGCAGATTGTTCTAGTCTTGGGTGGAGATAAAGAGAGATTGAAAATGCAAGGCAAGAGATGCATAATTCAATTTGAGGTACAAGAAGAAGACCAGTGCTACTGGATCACAGACTGCTTAGAGGAGAATACAGGATAAGAAGACTGGAAAGAAAAAGGCCTTAGAGTTCATTTGACCTCAATTTACAGCTGAGGAAACTGAGGTGAAGGGAGGTTAAATGACTCATTGGAGTAGTGATACAAAACTAAGTCCTTTAGCTTGAACAGCTCATTCTATGATGCCATGTCTAAGAATTTAGAGGAAATGCAAAATTTAGATATGATGAGGAGGGGAGAGAGGGAGGGAAGGAGGAAGGAAAGGAGGGAAGGCGAGAGAGACAGAGAGAGAGAGACAAAAACAGAGACAGAGAGAATGAGAAAGAGACAGACAGACAGAGAAAATGCACAATTATAAATCTAACATGATTGGACCTCAGGTTTCTCACCTATAAAATGAGGAAACTAGTTCAATTGATCACCAAGATCCCTTCTAGCTCTAGACTTATGAACCCATAAAATAAAATTCTACATGAGGCATATGTTATTTTTAATTAGTATAAACTTAACAAACATGCCTACTTCCCCACATAAAGAACAAGAAATAAAAAGAACTACATATAAAACCATAAATCTCTACTACTAGTTTATTATTTTTTTCCTTCCATGTGATTTAAAGGAGGTAACAACTTTATTTTCCTTCCTGGATTCTTCTTGTAAACATATTAGTGTCTGCCCTTTGTAGAATATCTAAGAAGAGAGAAACAGTGTCAGTCTGATATGTAGGATCCAATGACTAGTTGGTGGCAGAGCCAGGATTGAGACCCAGGTTTCTTGACCCACCAATATACTTTCCATTACATCCACACTATCTTCTTATTAAAAAAAATATAAGGAAAGAAAGAACACCAACAACTAATAAAATATATCATGTGCTGCATTTAAAAATGGATTTTGTAAGGTATTAGTGGGCAGAGGGAAAGGGAAGAAAAACCACATAGATTTCTTAAGCCAGTAAAGTCTTTTCTTTCATCCCCAGTGAGCTAACCTTGGGAAGGAAAGAGCATTGAAGGGATATTGTAGCCGAGAGTGTGCTCAGGATAACAATAGGCAAGGCCACCATTCTCCCTGGGCCCACAATGCAATATGCTTTCTGCTTACAGTTTAGCAAGCGCTCTGTCTCCCGGGACATCTTTGCTATAAAATTTATGCTTTAAGAAATGTCAAAAGGGAAGTACTGGTTCTCAGATAAAGCAAGATTCTCTCTCACTTTTTTTTTTTTTCCCTCTCCCATGTAATGCTTTCCTGGAGGATTTTTCCAGCCTAGCTAAATATTTCTCTTGTCAATTCAAAGAGAAAGGAGTTTATAACTTTCAAAAATGGGCAGCACCTCTGCTTTATGAGCCTATTTTGAAAGCTGAAGAATTTGACCATCACTGTCTGCCCTGTTTCTGCATACTCCACATTAATAACATGTTTCTAAATGCTTCGAGGACTCCAGGGACAGGAAGAGAAAAAGAAGAACTGGTTATATGTCTATTTCTCTTTTTCTTTTGGACTTTGCCCACCAAAATGGAAATAGACAAAAATATGTGGGCAGTAGGGGTTGAGAAATCCTTTTATTTCCAAGAAAGGACGGAAGGAAGGACGGAAGGAAGGAAGGAAGGAAGGAAGGAAGGAAGGAAGGAAGGAAGGAAGGAAGGAAAGAAGGAAGGAAGAAAGGAAGGAAGAAGAGGGAAGAAGGGAAGGAGAAAGAAAGGAAGGGAGGGAGGGGGGAGGAAGGAGGCAGGGCTAGAGAGAGGAAGGGAGGGAGGGAAAAGAGAGGGAAGAAGGGAGGGAGGGAAGGAGGAAGGACAGAAAGTGAGAGAGAGGAAGGAAAGAAGGGAGTAAGGGAAAGAGAGAGAAAGGGAGGAAGGGAGAAAGGAAGGGAGGGAGGGAGGAAAGAGGAAGGGTGAGAGAGAGGAGGGAGGGAAAAAGGAAGGAAAGAAGGAAGGAAGGAAGGAGGAAGGAAGGAAGGAAGGAAGGAAGGAAGGAAGGAAGGAAGGAAGGAAGGAAGGAAGGAAGGAAGGAAGGAAGGAAGGAAGGAAGGAAGGAAGGAAGGAAGGAAGGAAGGAAGGAAAAAAGAAAAGGAAGGAAGGAGGGAGGAAGGGAGAGAGGGAGGGGAGGAAGTAAGGAAAAGAAGATAAAAGGAATTTTATCCATCCTTTAAGATCCAGATTATGTCCTATAGCCATTACACCTTCAGCTCAAGTGCTACCCCCTGCAGAATATTTCTCATTCCTTCTCCAAAGATTGGTACATCATCCAGTGTGGGGTAAGGAACAGAGAGCTTATTTCAAAACCAGTAATACCTAAATTCAAATCTCTGTTTCTACCTGATACTAAATGTGACCTCTGGCAAAATCATTAAATATCTGAGGGATCTAAGTAAGTTCATAAAATTATAAAGTTCAGAAGTGCCAACCTGCATTGGGAGAGGAAGTTTCCTCACTTGAGAGTCCTCCAGAGATGAGTACTTCATATCTGCTACTCCCCTATCTGATCTATTGAGCTATATAGATATTTTCTATGGGACATAGTCACCCTAATATCATAAGCAGTTATAGCATGGTACATTTTATGGTCACCTTGCCTTGGAGATGGAAAGGTCCAAATTCTAGTAGCCTCTGACTTAAAATGACTGTGTGATCACAGACAAGTTACTTAGCTTTTCAATGTCACAGGCAACTTTCTCAGATGTTAAATTATAGAAGTTTCCCATCTGCTTTAGCAAAGGGAGTTTCTCTATAGAGATTTCCCAATATCAATCAAATCATAACTATGGGACTTTCCCTAAAATAATATGATAGGGGTCAGAGATAGAAAGGACCTTAGAGATCATGTGGCCCCAAATCTTCATTTTATAGATGAGAAAACTGAAAATTAGAGAGGAAAAATCAAAAGTTCTGAAGACTATGTACCTATTCCAAATGAAATCAAATGAGTAGTTCTGAAGGGAAAAAGAAAATGTCATAACAATGTCAAGAATAAAGTATTATTATTATTTAGTCAAGTACTAAATAATGTCAAGAAACTATTTTATAAAACAGCCTAATTAATCCTCAGAAAATAAACAAACAACTGCAGCAATGGCTGCAAATAATGTGGATTTCTCTCAGAGTGGTGTAGAGCTTTTGAAGTTGAAAAAATGGTGAGATCAGTAAAACAAAACAAAAACAGTTGTTAATCATTGCTATAAGGAAGGGGAAAATCTTTTTCTTGGACAAGTCAATATGAAGACTGGAGTACTGAATGTGGAAAATTTATACTGATAAAAACTACATTTTCATTTCAGAATGTACTAAAATATATACCAGAAGTTTCAGTGTTCCTGTAAGATTTGGGCATTGTTAACAGTCTTCATCAAGGAGGTAAGCATAAAAAAGACATTCTCTTCCCTCAAGTAGCTTTCAATATACTGGTTTGGGGGGGAGGTAACAGATAAAAGGTTGGGAGAGGAAGGAGAGAGGGTACCCAGAAAGAGGATGGAGATGAGGTTTAGAATTGGGGGTACCGAAATGAAATTAGGTTTAATTGAGGTCTAGTGGCAGGTTTGGGGTACAGGGAGTCAAATAGAGCTCTCGTGCAACCCCTTTGGATTCGCTCAAGGATACAGAGTTAAATGAGGTCTAGTGGAGGTGCCGAGTCCCCTGTAAAGGAATTTACAGACCCAAAAACCTAGATTGATAAAAGAGGTTTATTATGGGTTTGCAAGTAAAGTCTAGTTAGTAAAGTTGAAGGTAGAAATAAAAGGCACCGGAACCAGGGTTCCAGTGGGCAGAGATCCTTTGGCTTGCCAGGCGTAAGGCTTCCATGTTTGGAACCTCTGCAAAGAGAGGACTCCAGCTTGGCTCTTTTATAATAGGGGGCTTTGGCTACAAGCTGAAGGGAGTTTGTGGGTGGAGTCTCAGGTTGGCTCTGGGCTGGGTTTCAGCCAGGGTTAGAATTTGAATTGAATTCAATGGATTTAGGGACTGAGCCAGAAAACAAAGATGAAACTGTTTGTGCTTAGGGTGGAGTCCCCTCCCTGAGGCAGAGTCCAAGGAGATTTTCTCCTTTAAGGATTTTTCAGAGTTTGGGGGTTTCCTCGTCAGAGACATAATGGAGGAATCCACACTGGTATGAAATGAAGAGAGGATTGGCCTGGGAGCCCTCTTAAAATGGAGGTTTGGGGAAGAACCCATTCAGTGGGGTACTACTTTACAAAGTAATACAAAATGACTACTTTACAAAGCTTTGATAAGCTAAATAACTTAAGATAACATATGTGCACCTCACAATGACCTGGGAAGTTATCTTGTCTAAAGTCTCAGTTTTATAGGTAAAGAAACTGAAACTCAGCTTAATTATATTTCAACAATTAAAATACATATAAGAGGCAGAATTTGAACTAAGGGTTCTGACTTCAGTCAGTACTTTTTAAAATTTAAACTATGTTGCTTCCTAGTTCTAGCTCTTTGATCCCATGATCTCAAATAGATGATCTCTTAGACCTCTTCCAGCTCAAAATTTATAATTCTGTGACCTCTTTTTTTCTGTTGCTTGCTAATTGATCTATATATGAAATGCAAGCCTAGGTATATATATTCAATTGAGTCATTTATTAATGAAAAGCAGTGATCTTCCATGCCTTGAAATGGATAGTGTGTCTTTTCAACATTCCATTTCCATCTCTGGAAATGTGAAGATTTGTGCAACGGGATCTCAGCTCCATTACTCTAGCCACTTCCTGTTATACCAAGACATCTCTTAACTTCTCTAAATTCATCTGGGTGACTTTTCTCCCCATCAAAGCAGCTCAGAACTACCTATGCCCATAGAAGATTGTATTCAAGAGGTGTTGTCATTTTTAAACATTTCAATCTCTCATGGAAAATGATCTGTTGATGAGCCCCTTGCCATTTAGCTATCCATCACTGAGTCTGAGCTTGAACTGAGCTGGGAAATCCTGTCAGAGCCTACACTCTCCTCTGACTCCTAGTCACTGCCTTCACTGGTCATTGGTCATAGATTAATATAGATATAGATATTAGAATGGAACTAAGAAAAAGGACTAGCCTCCTTTCCTCACTAGATTATAAGCTCCTTGAGTTTGAGGGACTGTATCAATTTTGTATTTGTATAACTGGCATTTTGCACAGTGCATGGCACATAGCAAATGAATAATACTTTTCTGTTTATTTAAAAGCCTTAGGAAATTCAATCAACTAGCATGTATTTTGTGTCTACTCTGTGCAGATGTCAAAGATATAAACACAAATTTGAAATAATCCCTCACTTTAAGGAGCTTATACTTCATTGGGGAGAAATGATTTGTACAACTGTTTCAAAGTCCGATTCTTTTTGTACAGCAAAATAACTGTTTGGACATGTATCCATATATTGTATTTAACTTATACTTTAACATATTTGACATGTATTGGTCAACCTGCCATCTGGGGGAAGGGGTGGAGGGAAGGAGGGGAAAAGTTGGAGCAAAAGGTGTTGCAATTGTCAATGCTGCAAAATTACCTATGCATAATTTTTTGGTAAAAATTAATTAAATAAATACATTTTAAAAATAAAAAAAATTAAAAAGAAATTATTTGTACATTAAAATTTTAAAAAATGTGAACAAATTACTTTTCATGATGGTGAGGAGTATATTAACAAATAGGGGAGATCAGGATAAAGCTTCTGTCGGAGACAGCACCTTGGTCAAACCTTTAAGGCTTAAACTAGGGATGTCTTGAGGCAGAGGGAAGGAGGATGAGCCCTTCAGGTGTGGGGGACAAAGGCAAAGAAATGGGCGCTGGAATGTTGTGTTTGATGAACTGGCAAGTAGGTCAGACTGGCTGGAACACAGAGTGCAAGGAGAATAGTGATGTGTGCAATAGCCCTGGAAAGATAAGTTACAGCCAGCCCATGAAGGACTTTCAAAGCCAAACAGGAGACTTTGTAGTTTATCCTAAAGGCCAGAAGGAGCTGCCACTGAAGCTTCTTGAATAGGAGAATGACATGGTTAGAATTTATACCAATGCCATCAGTCATCAGAGCAGGGGTTACTTGTAGGACTTCAAAAATATAATCTTGCTTGAATCATTAGTCTATGTGATCACACAATGAGAAACTTAATGATTTCTACACTGTACGCAATCTCCTAGTCATTGAAAGTTTGACATAAAACATCCAATTCACCTTTTACTCTTTAGCTATCGTATTACAATTACATTTCCCCAATATTCCTCATAAAAAATAATATTTTGGCCTGTCAGGGACCTGTTAGATCATTTAATCTAAGCCCTTAATTTTCAGAAGGGAACACTGAGCCATTGAGGTTAACTAGGTTTCCAGGATCACACAGGCAGTACAGAGCATATCCAAGATTTGAACTCAGGTTTTTTGACTGCAGATTCAAGAATCTTTACTTTATATCCATTCTCTCCTTGGAAAATTCCTAATGAATAATGGTATGAGTATATTAAAACTTTTTTTATTAACTGAATTTCAAATGAATTTTCAGTCAGGTTCCCATCAGCACTATATTTAAGAAAAACAACATATAAAAAAGTAAATACTTTGACCATAGGAACTCTGTGTTTTGTCACTTTTTTATTCCCAGGGTCTAGCATAGTACATAGTACAGTATGGGCTTAATGTTTGCTACACTGTTGTCAATATTGAGGACACAGACAGAATATTTATTAAATAGTTATTATAAATGTTCTATTCTTTGTATCAAAGGTTGGGGATACAAATACAGATAGATAGGATAGTCCCTGCCCTCAAGGACCGTGATTCTAATGGAAAACAACACGGGAAACTAAAAAGAGGGGGACAATATAGAGACTAAGGGAAAGGGCAGGGATTCATCTCTAGAGATATGTATGCAAGAAATGGGGTTCTTAAATGAGTTATTCTTAGTTAACATTTGTATAAATGATTAGGAGTAGTAGGTTAGCAGCAAAGCTCTAATCTTGCAAAGAAAATTAGCTTCTTTCAGGTAGTGTGTCATATGCTAAAAGTCAGTAAAATATCAATCCCATAGGGATGAACTGTGAGGGGACTGGGTGGGTGGGCTGGAAAGTGGCAAGTGTGGACAGGTGACAGTTCTCCACGGAGAAAAATGAGTCAAGTTATATTTATAGGATGATGGGCTCGAAGATATCTCTTCTGATCTAGAAAAAGAATTGGAATTCCATTGCAAAATGCTCCCTGAAGATAGCAGTCAAATGCACTGCTCCAGGGGGAAAGACTAGCACAATTCATCACAGTGGTTAATGATGAATGTCCTTGAATGAAATGATACTTGGTCAGCACCTCGGATAGTAGTGCCATGCCATTCCCTATCTCATAAGAAGATATAATGAAACCAGAGAGAAACTACCAAAAATGTACAGCCCAAACAAAAACAAAACAGTGTGACAATTTTCTAGGGGTGAGACTAGTCAAATGAGAATGGAATGACGTATCTGAGTTTATTCATATCGGAAAGTTGAAGGCTAAGGGAGAAGCAAATGAACCCAGATCAGGTGGATTCAAATGGATTCACATCAACTTGCAATGAAATCACTAGTGCTGCCATATCAGTATGACAGGATCACAAGCACAGAATTGCTCAACTGGAAGCAAATTCCGAGGTCAACTAATCCATGCCCTGTACAAGAGGATAATTCTCTCTTCAACATACCCACAAGTGGTTTTCCTGTCTTTGCTCAAAGACCTCCAGTGAAGCTTGAAGTCATCATCTCTGACTCTGTCTTACGATTTTCTGAAGAAAGTACTGACCTATGACTTAGCATACTTGAGTTCTTGTCCCATATCTATCTCTTATGAATTCTATGCCATTCTCTCCACCTCGTTTTCCTGTTTCTATCTCGATCTGTCTGTCTATTTTCTTGCTCTGATGTCTCCTCAAAAATATTTCTTGCTTCTAACCACTATACTTCCCCATCATCTCAGAAAACATATCTCTTATCCATTATCTCACTATTTCTAGACCCAATTGAGTGTGTATGTATAATCTTCTATCTCTGAATCAATTCTAATGAGAATGAGGTTCAAGCATGCCCCTCTAATTTTCCCTTCACTATTAAATTTCTTCCTTGTGTGACTTCTTTATTGTTGATTAAAGTCTTATGGAGTCATTAGCTTTCATTTACCCAATTCTAATTCTTAAGGGAATTTTTTTCCAAGTGAGCTTTTGCACTTCAGAGAGCACCACTCCATTGAGCTGGCCACATTGTTTGAATGCCAAATGTACACTTGCCAAAAATAATATTTTATGGAGAACTCACACAAAGCAAGCACTCACAAGGTGGTTACAAAAAGCAATATAAGGACACTCTCAAGGTCTATCTTAAGAACTTTAGAATTAATTGTATGACATGGGAGACAGTGGCAAATTACCACCTGCATGGAGTGCCTTCATCAAAAAAGATGCTGTGAAAAAAAAAAAAAAAAAAGATGCTGTGCTCTAAGAGCGAAGAGATTTGAATTAGTTAAAAAGAAATGGGGAATATATAGAGTTGGAGAATCTGTTCCAAATGTTTACAGGGACTAAGATATGGTAAAGCAGTCCAAGTTTGTATTAGTCTGATCAGCCAGAGTCAGACACACATTTTGGTCCTTTATGAGAATGAACAACCAACCTATCCATTTGTCCAATTCTACTTTTAAAGGAGATTTTTTTTTACCCCCTCCAGTGGATTTTTGTGTCCCTTTTACCATTAGGCTAACTCTATTTTAAGATGGTATTTTCTTCAATGTTTTTGAGAGATGCCACTTTTTGCCAAGGAGTTAATTTTCTTTTCACAATTTTCTTCCATCACCTTCATTTCTTTTTCCAATTTTTCCACTACCACTTTTATTATTTAAGTCTTACAAGAGTTGGCCTTGGGTCATATTAAGATTTTTTTTTTTTTGAGGCTTTGCTTACAGCTATTTTCATATCCTTGTCATCTTTTTAGTTTATGCCTTGATCTTCCCTGCTACTATTGTAACTTCTTATAATTAAGTACTTTTTCTTCTTCTTCTTCTTCTTTTTTTTTTTTTTTTTTTTTTTTTTGTTCTTCACTTGTTTTCTTAGCATATCTCTTCACTTTGAACTTTATGTTAAAGTTGGGTTCTGTTCACTTAGAGGGTAAGGAGGTATTATGCCATATTTCAGACTTTTTTTGTGCTGTTCTTTTCAGAGTTAGCTGTGAGGGTTCTGTAAGTTTTGGGTTCTTTTAAAGTGGAGGGATCTGGAAAAAGATGTGGTCACCACTCTTCTGATCTGTCTCTGGTCTTTACCCAGAAAGCCCCTGCTCCCTGCAGCCACAAGTGCTAGTGCTCCTCCCTGGAACTGTGACTAGGTCCTTTGCTTTCTTGTATCTACAAGTGCTAGTATTCTTTTTGGCCCTGGACTTGTGATTAGGGTTCCCCATCATTTGTAACTGATCACAAGTGCTCTTCTCTGTCCTATAACTGTAACCCAGAAATTCCCATAAGCAATAGAGTTGTCAATTTGGTGCCAGCCACACCCAATGCCAAGAAAGGATCCATTGTAATCTCTTTCTGACCAGTTGCTGACCCCCTTATAATCTCTAAGCTGAAAGCTTCCAAAGCAGTTACTGTAACACTAGTGCTACTGCCAGACTCAAAGGCTCATGAATCTTGGTGTTAACAGATCTTGCTCATGAAACTACTAAATTGTATTAAATTGTAAAAAAAAAAATTAAAAAGTAAATAAGAAAGATAAACTCTCTCTCTAACTGTTTGATGGCTCTCTCAATCTAATATTTGATTTGTAATTGTTTTAAAACGTTTTGAAGAGGAATGTTGGGGAGAGTTCAGTGGGGTTCTACTTTGGGCTCCACCATCTTGGCTCCACCACTGCACATATAAACTCTCTCTGTTGTCTCTCCGTCTCTGTCTCTGTCTCTCTCTCTTTCATACACACACACACACACACACACACACACACACACACACACACACAAATGTTGAAAAGTAATGAGCTCATCAGAATTTATTTCATAGGAAGGAACTGGCATTATTAAATCATTTTCTTGGGGGCAAGAACTGTTTCACTTTTTACTTTCTATTCCCAGGACCTAACATAGGGTCTTACACAGAGCAAGTGCTTAATAAATGTTTCCTAAATTGAATTAATGGAGTTACAAAGAGCCAAGTTTGAACTTAATATTGGGGAATTTTTTTTTTAACAAATTGGATTATCCCAGAATTGAATGGATTTCCTTGTAAGATAGTGAGTTCACTGTAGTTTCCAATAAAAGGCTGAATCTGCAATAAAAATAATTCCTGCATATTACATTTATAGAATTGTTTTCATGGAAATAGCTCCTCCTTGTAATATCATTTCACTTAGTATGATTTTTTTTCTTGGAATCAATTAGTATCATTAAGGTTAGATTTGAAAGGAAATTCTACTTCAAATGGCAAGATGTATAAAACTACAGGTAATCAGATGTAAGTTGGATATTACAGGAAACTAGAATGGTTGAGGGAAGGCCCCTACCATTGAATTTGGAGTCAGAGGACAACCAGCCTTGCTTTCTTGGTTGTAGGGGCTGAGTCAGAATATTAGGCTGAAAAGGCTATGAGTATGGCCAATTGTGGTGGCACACAATACTGGAGCTGGAGAAACTAGTAAATCACTGGAACCCAGAAGTTCTGAGCCAAGGCAATGAGATTCTATGCTAAGAATTATACTAATATGATGAGCCCCAGGGAGTAGGAATGACAATGAGGAATGGAGGGAGAATTGGTATAAATTGGAAATAGAATAGGTTGAAACGTCTGGCGCCAAATAATAGGATTGGGTACATGAATGTCCATTGCACTTCCATAATGGGTGAAATGGGGAAAGTTAGTTTCAACAATAAATGAATGAACAAATAAACAAATTAATAAATAAGGAAACAAAGATAAATCAATCGATCAACATGAAATTAAAAAAAAAATATCTGACCTGTTATAATTCTACTGGTCCTGTGGAACTAATTCATTTTTATGATCCATATTTCCATATATTACAAAATTTTGGTTTTGAACAGGTCCTTAGAGGTCTTTGATACTCATGCAAGACTAACCAGTCCATCTTCTTCCGTTTTCTTCTTCAGTAATTTCTATTTAAAACATGATGTCTATCAACACTCCCACTTTTGGTAATGCTGCTTACTTCTCTCTAAGAGTCATTACATTTCATGAAGATATTATTATTATTTTTGCTAAGGAAAGAGGCTCTAAAATAGTTCACTTTTATATTTTCCTCTTTTTTATGTCATAATGTCCATGCATAACAAACACAAGAATGAGGATGGAGGAGAAAGAGAAGGTAGGTAAGGTGTGAATCAAAAAATAGAGAGGCAAACAAGCAGACAGATAGATGCATAAACAATAAATAAAGGGAAAGATTCAACAAACACATGGAAGAATGAATGAATGGGCAAATAAATGAATGACTCCCTTACTTCTAATATTTATATCACTTTCAAACTCTAGCCTCCAAGACCTTCCTTAGATGCTTCATCCTGCCTGAAATGCTCTCCTTTATCATCTTTGCCTTACTGAAGTCTCTTTTCAAGGCTCAAAAAAGTCAATGACAAGCCCAATGTCACACGATATTAAGTGATAGAGCCAAAATTCAAGGTTAGGTCAAGTAAAAGTAAGTCAATAAACACTTATAAAAACTTGCTTTGTTCCAGGAACAGTGCTAACTGTTGGGAATACAAATACAAGCAGAAAGAAAGAATTTCCACCCTCAAGAAGTTTTCATTCTAACCCAGATAAGACAACCTGACCTTGGATAAGGAATGATAAAGAGGGTGAGGGGAAGATGAAGGTACGGGGCTATGGTAGACAACATCTTTTGGAGAATCAGGTAGAGAGGAATGAAAATATGGTTAATTTGAGCATCCCTCTAAAAATGGATGTTCTGGGAGAAATTAGATAATCAGAGGGAATGCTGATTAGGGAGTAAGATAAGTACAAGGTGATAAGTAGTCCAGGAGTGGAGTGAGCTTCCAAAGGGAAGACAAAGTCCTATGGAGAGGAATTAGCCATTCATTCAATAAACATTTATTAAACACCTACTGTATGCCAGGCATTGTGCTAAGTACCAAGCATAATCTGCAGAGAAATGAAGGCTCCTTTGTGAGTCTAAATTTGGGGTTCATTGCAACTAGACTACATTTGTCTTTAGGCTTCTTACAAAACTCCTCTGTTTGGCAGCAAAAGCCTTTCACAATCTGACTCCAATTTTTCTTTTGAAGTCAAACCCCAAGGGTTTGGAAAGAAAATAGTTTTAAATTATTCTTTTCAAGTAGGTTAAGAAGTAAGGTGGTGGTGGTTGTTGTTTCTGAACAATCCCCAAATGGAAAGGCTCAAATTACTGCTCCAATACATTCAGTTATAGCCAGACTGGTCCACTTGCTATTCCTGGTATGTAACATTTGATTTCCTACCTTTTAAGGCTTTGCCTAGATTCTTTCCTGTGCCTGGAATACTCTTGCTCCTCACCTTTACCTCTTAAAACCTGCTAAGTTTTTGTTCAAATATCACCTCCTTCAAGAATCCTTCCTTGATTTCCCAAGTTGTTATCGTCCTGCTCCTCCTTCTCCCAAATCTTGTCTCTAACTTAGTAGATCAAAAGTTTGCCTTAGAACTAGAAATGCCAGGGTTCAAGGCTAACCTCTGACATACATTGACCATTTAATCCTCACAATGCCGTAGGTAACTACCTAAGTTTCAGAGCACCTGCTGATCTACAGTGGGGGAAAAAAACAAAACAAAACAAAACAAAACAAAACAAAAAAACAAACAAATTCATTCACACTATGAGTTCTTTAAATTATGTAACTCAGAAAATCTGGTCTAATTTACAGGAAACTCCAGGAAGTGTCAAAGGTTTAAAACTGTACTAAGACTTTTAGAACTGTGTGTGTGTGTGTGTGTGTGTGTGTGTGTGTGTGTGTGTATACATACAAAATGAGGTTTCTGGGTAGTCAAAATAAATATCAAACAGTGCATGCACCGAAAGTAATATGGACCTTATTTATGAGAAAAATCTCTAACCTCTCACTCACAGTCTACTAATCTATTTATATATTAGATGTGGTTCTAATAAATTGGGTTCAGTAGTTTCCTAGAGAGCAAATCAGAAGCAAAACATTAGGAGTTGGGGATTGGGATATGAGAAGTATAGTGGGAACAGAGGAAGTTAGTTTAATGTCAGTCGGAAGCAAGGAAGTGGGGAAGAAGACAGAAAGTCTATTTTAATAGGTATAAGAACTCAAAAAGTAAGTATGTTTGGAGGAGTGCTGAGTAAGAAATAAATAGTCTGGTACTTCTCTGGGGTTCCTGAGCACATTACAACACAAGATTAGAATGGCTATTATTCAAGAATTTGTGCTTTCCTTTTACATGGGCCTTCTGTTCATAGATGTGGATTACATCCCCTTACAACTCAGGGTATTAGCCCCTCTTTAAGGGTAGGTATAGTTGAAAAAATCATTACCTAACTGCCAATCTTTTTACAAATCTTTTTTTATGTGATGATCTTTTTTTATAGCTTTTTATTTACAAGATATATACATGGGTAATTTCCCAACATTGACAATTGCAAAACCTTTTGTTCCAACTTTTCCCCTCCCTCCCCCAGATGGCAGGTTGACCAATACATTTTACAAGTCTTTTTAACATTAGCTGGGCTGAGGTGGGCTTCCGGTGACAGCCTATCACCAGGCCCTTGTTTTAGATAATTGAAAAGATCTGCTAGATTTTAGGCAGAGCTTTTGAGAATACAGTTGCTTCAACATCATGGTAAAAGCATTAGAAGAGGAATTTGGTGATCCAGTCTACAAGTCCAGTGCTCCTTCCAATTTAGTACCATCTCACCATCATTTTGTTTGGGGCTAGATATACGATTTTATTGTCATAGGAAACTCCCTCTACCCATATACATTTCTACATTTTGGAATTTTAGAATTGTCTAAACTTTTAGTGATTTATTCCAGGTTATAAAGTCATTATGTGTCAGGTGAATTGAATTTTTCTGATACTAAGGCCAGCTCTCTATCCATTGGGTCCCAAACTTATGAAGAAGAAAAGATTGAAGTACATTTTTTAAAGAATAAATCATAACATTTTATTCATTGACTTTTTTGAGTGCAACAGTGATACAGATTATTCTGCCATAAGAGTGCAATAGGTGCTGCTTGCAACTGGAAAAATGGAAATGGAACTATCTTCTTTATATTCGGCGTAAGAAGGAAAGGAAAAGACAATATTTTAGAGTGAGTTTTTTAATAAGCTGGGGACCATGGATAGAATTCAGGAATCCATGATGGGAAAAATTAGACCTTTATTTCATAAATGGTGTCCTATATAATCATTAATATTTTACTTTATGTATTTAAAAATAATATTATGAGAAAAAGTCCATAAGATTCATTGGCTTTCAGAAAGGTCCATCACATACATATTCATGTTAGGAATCTTTAGAAAGTTTTCTATTTTTTAAAAAATGATTAAATACATTTAATATCTCATATTTGATGATTAGTACTTGGATTTTGAAAGACTAATTCTTACAAAATAAAAGAAAACTTTAAGCATTTAAAAGATCAGTTTTGTTACCAAGAAAAATTATCTCTTGTGGTAGAATGTTATCTAGCTATACAAAATAACTAAAGCACAGTTTTCTCCCTTCTGAAAGGTAAAATTATCTATCTCTACCTCCAAAAGAGGTTGGAAGTTCTCAACAAAACTTCAGGATAGTACCCATGATAAAAGAAAGCCAGTCAATATTTGGTTTTTAAAAGAGTATCAGTTAATCTAAGCTACTTAGAACAATTCAGTTTCATAAAAAAGGAAGAAGAAACTCACTAATTTCACGAAGGACAGTTTCATCTTGTTTTAGTGTATTGGATGTGCATTAATTCAGAATACCCTTTGATATCTAAAGAAACAATTCCAAGAGCACTGATTTCAAAATTATAAAGCTATTTATATTACTATTGATCATTATTGTCATTGTACTGTATAATATTTTATTTTATTTTTTGTTTTGTTTTGTTTTTGCTGAGGCAATTGGGGTTAAGTGACTTGCCCAGGGTCACACAGCTAGGAAGTGTTAAGTGTCTGAGATCAGATTTGAACCCAGGTCATCCTGACTTCAGGGCTGGTGTTCTATCCACTGCACCAACTAGCTGCCCCATAATATTTTATTACAAAGTAGTTTTGAGTATAATATGTGCATTCTCTCTCACCATCATCCTATAAAATGAACCAGGGGTACCAACTAAAGCCAAAGGATTTATTTTGCTCTCTCAACTCCAGATAATTTTATGACTTCTTTTCATTCCCCTGTACCTTGAAATTCCTTGATATTTTTAAAGAAAATCAATTGCTTCTGACAAAATACTTTAAAATACTTTAACTTCATCTTAGTCATAAAGGGTAAAGCTGATGTCTTTACAAATTACTCAGCAATCCATCAAATAATATTTGATGATGATGATATAGCAAGCGACATGCTACTACTGGAGGTACAAATATAAAAATGAAGCAATCCCTATCATCAAGGAACTTATGGATTTAATAGGAAAAGAATGAAATATTTTCACAGATATATATCAGTGATAGCTCCCAATATAAATATCTAAATAGATATATCTATATATCAATCTATATTTAAAAAGATATCAACATATAGGGTACCTGTATATTTATAGATATAGATATTTGTATAGGAGTGTATAGACATGTATGTATACACATTAGATATATATGATGAGGTTCTCAGTAACTAGGTGCAGTTGGCAGAAAGAGACTGGAGCATTGATCGTACTGTTTTCTGGGGCAGGCAAAAAAATAGAGATCAGTTTAACTTCATGGTACCTCCATATGTTAAAGTCCCCCCCTCTATAGGTGGTCCCATCTTGCTGTGTACAATCAAGAAATCCAAGCTATGTCAAACCCTTGAGGTTAAATTTCCCCTATAAATCTATCCTTATCTCATGACATCTTGATTGAATCCCTCTTAGGGTTATAGACCACCACAGGATTCTGCCTCCTGGTATCTTTCCCCCAACCTTTCCCTCCCCATCCCATGCCATATGGTACCTCTCTTCTTATCCCCCACAATGCCTTATGGTGTCTCTCCTCTGATCCCTCCATCATGCCTTTCTCCTAGTAGCTAACTAGCTCTTTCAGGGTACTATCAGTTAAAGGGCATAGTCCAATCTCATAGGGTCTTATTCCCTTTTACCTGGCTAATTGTGAGTCCTCCTAGGGAACTTGTATTTTCCATCATTAATTATTAAAACCCCTTTCCTTGCCATGTGCTCTCCCAACTCTATTTCATATTTACCATTCCTGGGGTCTATTGTATATTTTTATTTTGTCTGTAACCTCTTCTCCTAAATAAATCTAACTTTTGCCAAAGGGAATGTTGCCTGTGTGAATTCTTCACATGACCTAATCCCAACATTTGATACTCTCCTGAATCGAATCATTTAATGCCTACAATCACATCATATGTACATGTGTACCTTTCTCCTTCTTATAGCTAATTAATTATTTTAGGGTTCTTCCCGTTTAGGCAATACAGGTATGTATGTGTATATATGCATGTATGCACACTCACACAGACATTTACACACATATATAAATGTATTTGCTAGAACATACATTACTATGACTTGAAAGCTGTCAACCACAATCTCCCTTTCAGTCTGAAATCCAGGGACAGGCAAAAATCAAGAGAAGTGGGGATGGGCTGAGGATGCCGTGGACAATCTTAGGCTTTCTAAAGGAAAGTCTGTAGGACTTTCAGACCCTGAACTAGCTCTGAAAAAAAAAATAGCACCTGGCAGGGATGAAAGTCTCTCTTGGAGAAGGGTGGGGAAAGATGAAGTTAAAGATGTCTATTCCTTTGGAATAACACAGCCTCTTGCTACTCATGCTCCCCCTCTCCACTTGGAGTACCATATCCTCAAAAGTGTATATTCTTTTTACAATAATATAATTTTGGAGGGGAACATAGGATAGTTTACCTCTCAGACCTGTGGAAGAGGAATGAATTTATGTCCAAAGAAGCACTAGAGATCATTATTGATCACAAAACAGAAACTTTTGATTATATCAAATTGAAAAGTTTTTGTACAAACAAAGCTAATGCAGATAAGATTAGAAGGGAAACAATAAACTGGGAAAACATTTTTACAGTCAAAGGTTCCAATAAAGACTTCATTTCCAAAATATATAGAGAATTGACTCTAATTTATAAGAAATCAAACCAATCTCTAATTGATAAATGGTCAAAGGATATGAACAGACAATTCTCAGATGAAGAAATTAAAACTATTTCTAGTTATATGAAAAGATCCTCTCCAAGTCATTATTAATTAGAGAAATGCAAATTAAGACAACTCCGAGATACCACTACACACCTGTTGGATTGGCTAGAATGACAGGGAAAGATAATGCAGAATGTTGGAGGGGATGTGGGAAAACTGGGACACTTACATTATTGGTGGAATTGTGAATACATCCAGCCATTCTGGAGAGCAATTTGGAACTATGCTCAAAAAGTTATCAAAATGTGCATACCCTTTGACCCAGCAGTGTTACTACTAGGCTTATATCCCAAAGAGATCTTAAAGAAGGGAAAGGGACCCACATGTCCCTTTGTAATGGGTAGAAATTGGAAACTCATGGATGCCCATCAATTGGAGAATGGCTGACTAAATTGTGGTATATGAATATTATGGAATATTATTGTTCTGTAAGAAATGACCAACAGGATGGTTTCAGAAAAGGCCTGGAGAGACTTACATGAACTGATACTGAGTGAAATGAACAGGACCAGGAGATTGTTGTATACTTCAACAACAATACTATATGATGATCAATTCTGATGGATATGGCTCTTTTCAACAATGAGATGAACCAAATCATTTCCAATAGAGCAGTAATGAACTGAACCAGCTACACCCAGCTAAAGAATTCTGGGAGATGATTATGAACCACCCAATCCCCCTATTTTTGTCCGCCTGCATTTCGGATTTCCTTCACAGGCTAATTGTACACTATTTCAAAGTCCGATTCTTTTTGTTCAGCAAAACAACTGTTTGGACATGTATACATATGTTGTATTTAATTTATACTTTAACATATTGAACAACCTGCCATCTGGGGGAGGGGGGAAGGAGGGGAAAAATTAGAACAAAAGGTTTGGCAATTGTCAATGTTGTAAAATTACCCATGCACATATCTGGTAAATAAAAACTATTAAATAAAAAAATAGAATATTCTTTTAAAAAAGAATATAATTTTGGGTTGCTCATATTTTGTAAGGTATTTGGAGGTTTGAGGATTAGACTTTTTTTTCCCTAAAAGCTGGGATAATTTACCTTTTGTCCTGAATAGTTTTCAACTATGCTTTTTTGAAATATATCTCTGGAGGGGGGAAAAAGGCTTAAAAATAACAGTTTTTGAAGGAGTCCAATGATTCTCTGGACCCCATTGTGTTTCAAATGGAGCTATCTGATTATGCTTTTAAACTCAAATCATTCTGGCTTTCCTTGAATGGCCAATAATAGCCCCGAGCCCAAGCCTCTATGGCTCATTACTAAGTTTTCATGGCTTAGAATAAGTATAAATTGTAATTTTTTTCTGATCAAGCCAGAAAATTTGAAGATCTTTCCCTCCCACATTGGAATTTTTGTGATGGTAAATTAGGGCATTTTTTTGTCTCAATTCTTACCTAGTTCTTAGTCATTGTATGGATATTACTTCAGATATTTACACCTCCCACCCCTACACACCTCATATATTTGAGATCAATCCCAGCTATGTTCAGAGAGATTCTGCAACAGGTCTGTAGCTGGTAATGAATTTTCTACTCTTATTGAGGGGTTCTATTCTGAATTCTATAGGATTGCAAAATGCATCAGTGGAAAGAAGGCTCACATGAGTGAGTGAAAGTACAGATTCTTGAAGTATAAACATTCTAATTCTGTGTTGAGATGCAATAAACCCAGGCACCCTATAGCACTAAGAGACATAATTTCTTACTTAGTACTGCCCCAAATGTGCTTACTTTTTGAGTTCGTATACCTATTAAAAACACATTTTCGGTCTGCTTCTCCACTGTTAGTTGTCACTCCTGGCTCACAATGGACCAACTTCCTCATTCCCACATCATTTCTCCTGCCCCAACACATAATGTTTTGCTTCTGATTTGTTGCTACATGGGAAACTACTATATTTATTAGAACTCTGTCTAAAATAAAAATAGATTAGTAGAATAAGTTTAGAGATTTCCTCATAAATAAAACCCATATTACTTTCAGTACATGGACTGTTGCTATTTATTTCGGCTATCTAGAAACATTACTATGATTTAGTATTATTAATGTTATTACTATTATTACTTCTTTGCTGTCCTACTTTGTGCCTTTGCCCATATATTTTCCTAGAGCCATAACTCAGATTCTTTTTTAATCTAAGATAAAAACTATAGAAGTTTTTCCCTCAACCTGATCCCCATCCCTAAGACAAACAAAACAGTTTTAGGCTTGATTGGAAGTGATAGAGATCTCAAGTTGCTGTACTGTGCAGAAATGTCAATTCAGCTTCCCTAGAAACAAGGCAATGTCAAACTAGAATCTTTGTCATCTGGGATCCCTGCAGAGGTTAATGACTTGTGAAGTGTCCCACAGTCAGCAGGTGTAAAGGGTGAGACTTGAAGTAAGATCTTCTAGACTTCTGTTGTGGTTTATCCCATACTCCAAGCTGTCAACCTCCACACATCAGTCCAATAATAAATTTTCTTTCTTCTTTTTTCTTTCTTTCTTTCTTTCTTTCTTTCTTTCTTTCTTTCTTTCTTTCTTTCTTTCTTTCTTTCTTTCTTTCTCTCTCTCTTTCTCTCTCTCTTTCTCTCTCTCTTTCTCTCTCTCTTTCTCTCTCTCTTTCTCTCTCTCTCTCTCTCTCTCTCTCTCTCTCTCTCTCTCTCTCTCTCTCTCTCTCTCTCTCTCTCTCTCTCTCTCTCTCTCTCTCTCTCTCTCTCTCTCTCTCTCTCTCTCTCTCTCTCTCTCTCTCTCTCTCTCTTTCTTTCTTTCTTTCTTTCTTTCTTTTTTGAGGCTGAGGTTAAGTGACTTGCCCAGGGTCACACAGCTAGGAGGTGTTAAGTGTCTGAGACCAGATTTGAACTCAGGTCTTCCTGAATTCAGGGCTAGTGCTCTATCCACTGCACCACCTAGCTGCCCCCCAATAATAAATTTTCTTAAATTTCTTTGAATTGAACAAAATTTCTACCCAATTCTCAACTCTAGTCTGGACTGACAAAGTTTGCTAGTGATCGTGGGATAAGCAAGATAGAAGTGACCCAACATAAATATTCTCTAGTATTTAATCATACTATCATTCAAATAGAATAGACCCGGTTTTGATTTTTGCTGGAGTTTTTTGTTTTATTTTTGTTTTTGTTTGTTTTCTTACAGTTTCATGATTCTAAATGTTATCTACCTGCTGCATATATGGAAAAGCCATCAGGTGCATGAACATTTCCTTAGATGTTTTATTGAGGAAAACTTTAAGGCCTCAAAATCTTGAATTAAAAGTGAATCCCTCCTCTCTGCCCCCACTGGAAGAGAGCCCTCTGTACTTGTAGATGACCCTTCTAGAGTCTGCCTAGTTCTCTAGAGAACTGAGTCATTGATTGTCTTGTCTTTGTGGAGTCTACTTACAGCATCAGAGAAAAATCCACTCTTACTTAGTGAATAAAATAACACTTCAATGGACCTGGTCTACTTCAAGGAACTTTTGAAAACTTTTCCCTGTTATGAGGAAAAAAAGAAAACTGAAATAACAACCACCAAAAAGACAAAGCCATCCTTGACGTGTCTTAGTGTCTCAAATAGTCATATTCCTGGAAATTGACCTTAGAGGATATATCCTCCCAACATATTTGGAGACTGTCAAATTGAATTGTTCTTTTGGGGAAATGACATTACCTGTTGCCATGGGAACTATGTGAAGTCACAAAAAGTAGATTATTTCATAATGCATTACACAGAATCCAAAACAGGTGTTCTGAGTGGAGGACAAGCTACCAATTAGCTAGGAACAATTTAGGGCAAGGAAATGGGAAACAAATAGAATGTGGATGAAAAAAGGTCATGAAGAAGCTAAATTATCTGTTGCTTCATCCTCAGCCCAGGGCAATTATTCTGACTGTGTTAAGTTCCATATAAATCAAGTCTAACTAGCCCAGGCCTTCCAGGAAGAACTCCTTTGCTTGGAATCCAACTGGGTAGCACTAGAGAAGTCATGAGAACTCCAATTTGTTATCCTGGGAGGAATGGTCATGGGTTACATTTCCGAGAGAATTTAATGGCTTACATATTTAAGTCCTGTAAGATTTATTTTGCCCATTTGAAGATGAAAAAACTGAGGCTCAGAGGCGATAAAGTAATTAGTCTGTCAACACAATGTTAATAAATGTTGGAACTATGATTCTAACTTGGGCAGGTCTTCTGAATCAAGCTGCCACCTTATACCTCATATCCACTCAATATATCTACTACCACCCCACAATGTTGCTCTCAGTCTATGATTTTCAAAAATAGCTTTTACCTCATATTCATCCTTCTTATCTTCACTCTCTCCCTCATTCCCTCCCTCCCTCTTTTCTTTCTTCCTTCCCTCCTTCCCTCCCTCCCTCCCTCCCTCCTCCCTCCCTCCTCCCTCCCCCCTCCCTCCCTCCCTTCCTTCCTTCCTTCCTTCCTTCCTTCCTTCCTTCCTTCCTTCCTTCCTTCCTTCCTTCCTTCCTTCCTTCCTTCCTTCCTTCCTTCCTTCCTTCCTTCCTTCCTTCCTTCCTTCCTTTCCTTCCTTCCTTCCTTCCTTCCTTTCCTTCCTTCCTTCCTCCCTCCCTTCCTTCCTCCCTCCCTCCCTCCCTTCCTCCCTCCCTTCCCTCCTTCCTCCCTTCCTTCCTTCCTTCCTTCCTTCCTTCCTTCCTTCCTTCCTTCCTTCCTTCCTCCCTCCCTTCCTTCCTCCCTCCCTCCCTCCCTTCCTCCCTCCCTTCCCTCCTTCCTCCCTTCCTTCCTTCCTTCCTTCCTTCCTTCCTTCCTTCCTTCCTTCCTTCCTTCCTTCCTTCCTTCCTTCCTTCCTTCCTTCCTTCCTTCCTTCCTTCCTTCCTTCCTTCCTTCCTTCCTTCCTTCCTCCTCTCCCTCCCTGTAATTTTTAGTATATTTAGAAGACCAGCAAAATTCCTCAGTACCAGAGGGCTGGTTGTCACATCCTTTGGAAGTTTTCTTAAATATAATCTAGAAATAATTTTAAATGAGGTAGATTGAAAAATCAAGGATTTACTAGGAGTTAAAAGAAAATTTCTAAACTCAATCAGAAAGGTGGCTAGTACTTGTACTAACAGGATGGGAGAAAGAAAGTGGGGAGGGGAGAAGTGGGGAAAGGGGTAGAGGAAAGAGGGAGGGGGAGAAAGAAGGGAGAGAGACAGAGAAAGACAGAGATAGAGAGAGAGAGAATACAAGTGATGTCATGATATACAAGTGATGTCATGATATCATCTATTTGGAATGTTCCATAGATCTTAGATGACTACAAAATACTAATCTCAGTTTGAGGACTTTGACGAGTTACCCTAAGAAAGTTTATGGAAAGATCATAGTTGATAAGAAGCTTAGAACTAGAACTGGAAGGGACCACAGATGCTATCTAATCCAATTCACTTATCTGAGTGAAGTGGAAATCAAGATACAGGGAGAAGCTGATTTGTCCAAGGTCAGCATTGTTACTGAGATCTGACTAGAACCTTCTGATTTTAATCATTTCATCCTGCTAGTTCAGCACCCACATTTTTCAGATGAGGACACCAATGCCCCCAAATATTAAGTAATTTTCATAGCTTTACCTATGAATAAAGGCAGATTTAAGATTTGAACCTAAGACATTTGACTCAAAATTCTTTCTATTGGGCCACAATGCTTTCATAGAATAAAAAATATCTTTAGCTTTCCTTTGCAAGGGAAACCTCTGGTCATCAGAAGTTGTACTTGAGCAGCAACAAGCTTTATTGACCTACTAATCAGGCACTATTATAATACCCATTTTACAGATGACAGAGCTGAATTTAGAGAAGTAAATATTTATGCAAGTATTTGAAATAAGATTTGGACCCAGATTTGACTGAGTCCAAGTCCCTCATATTATCTACCCTGTGACTTTATATATAATCAAACAGATGATATCAGTTTTGCATCTATTTTTTAAAGGTTTATAAACTTTCAAGACCATTCTTCAATATAAGAAGTATCATTTGAATTGTGCATATTCAATGAAATCTATGATGATTATATTTAATTTGATATAATAATTATTAACATATCATTTTAAGGTTTATTAAGTACTTCATATATCTAACACTAAAAACAAACAAAGAAAAAATCAAATACTATTGGGTCCAGGAAGCTAGAGTTCTATGACCTTCTTTTTCTGCTAAGACACGCAGGCATTTTTTTAAACAGAGTTCCTCCTTGGGGAATCCAATGGAAATTAAAATTCTTTCTGTCATTTATTCATTAAATCCTGACTCTGGGTTCCAAGAGACAAATTATCTAAAACTTAGGTTCATGTCCAAGATTTTCACTAAAAGGAAAGTTACAAAAGTTCTCAATACCCAATATAGATCATTTTTGGGATAGGCATTTATTTCCTACACACAAAAGGGATGCCAATCAGAAAATTCTTAAGTGTATATTTAATCAACAAACTTAAAACAAAATCCTGTTAATTTATAATTACTGTTATAATCTTAGGGAATCGAATTTTTAAATCCCATCAGAACATAAAGCAGTTGCAAGATTGTGGATTAGACATTTTACTTTTTTTGCCTTTAATATGCACTGTCCAAACAGCTGCCAGTCTGTGTCTGCTGGTGAGACAGCCAGGAATAATTGGTGGCCATCCACCCCCTCTTTAGTGTGGAGACTTTTCTCACTGCTGACCAACTCTGATCCAACATCTAGTTCCCAGGAGGTCACTTCTATATCTGGATATGTCCACTTAGGGATAGTTACTTGTTTGGATAAGATCAGAGAAGAACACTAAAAAGCTGTTCAAAACACACCATGTGCACACACACACACACACACACATTCAATAAAATTAATATATCAGCTATCTCTGACAGTAAGTACATGCAGCCAAATTTCCCACTTCTATAGAGTACATTTTCCTAGAAGACTGCTATGTAGGTGGGAAGGCAGAAGGGATACAATTAAAAAAAAAAAAACAAAAAACCAAAAAAACAAAGTCCTAATATTGGCTGAGGATATACACTGCTGTTACTTAGTTGGATTGGGGATTTATGCTTAAAAACAACTATATCCAGAGAAGTGTAAAAAGAACTATATCCAGAGAACTGTCCTCAAATCTTATTTTGGTTGCCTAATTTTGTAGCCACAAGCAGTTCAACTAATTTCTCTCAAAACTTAATTCTTCATCTCTAAAATGGGGATAATAATAGTAAATTGTAAGCCCAATCCCACTGGGAAATTAAAGTGTTATAGGAATATGAGTTATTTTTAAAGATTAATGAGGCAGTTAGATGGCACAGTGGATAGAGTACCAGATCCAGATCAGGAAGCTCTGAGTTCAAATTTGACTTCAGCTACTTAGTAGCTGCATGGCCCTGGGCAAGTCACTTAACCCTGTTTAGCTCAGTTTCTTCACTTAATAAAATGAGCCAGATCAGAAAATGGCAAACCACTCCATTATCTTCGCCAAGAAAACCTCAAATGGAGTCACAGAGAGTTGGAAATGACAAAATAACAACACATTCCCTTGCAACAGAAGACTAAGGGGAAGGGGAAGATAGATTCCATAGTCATGTCTTTAAAGGGAAAAAATGTTTGCTAGATAATTTCCCTTTCTTATAATTCTTCATCTTTGTAATGACTCTACTTTTAGACAATTCGTATAAAATCAACAAATCAGCAAATATTTATTGAGAACCTGTTGTGTGCCCAGCATTCTCTTTTTAAATAAAAACATTTTAATTAGCCCTGAAGTATCTTGCTTATTATGCTGAATATAACTAGAATTGGTGGGGATGCACTTCATCTGTTCCCATTCAGTCACAGTGTCACTGGATCTTAGGAACCCACAGAACATATAATCAAACCCATACCAGACCAAGGGTACCACTTCTATATTCTTGATAATTGCTTATAGACATTAATAAGATATAAGTGGCCTATACTCCTCAATCTCAATTAATGTGACTAAATAGATGCTATAAGCCTTGATCCTCAAATAACTCTCATTGAGTTGTAAAATGAAGCAATCAAAAGTGTGAACTAGGAAAAGTGTGAACAACTGCAAGCTATTTCTAGGAAATGATCAACTAAAAGTGTAAACTGGGTGTGAATAAGTCTTTAATGAAATTAAGAGAAGCCGAGTACTTGAATAATAGAAGGAAAGCAGGTGACAGAACACAGGAATTGTGTATAGGGTTGATTAAAGAAGATTAGTTGATTGAAGAAAAAAATTGAAGAAAATTGAAGCCAGTTTGGAGCTCAATGTTCTGATGATGGGCTAGTCTGCTGGAATAGCTCCTGCCAAGACTCTGAGAGGGAATTGCTTGGGGAGGGATTAAGAAGTATGAGTCTCAGGATATTTTGTAGGAAATGCATTCTGTCATCAAGTGTAAAAGCACAATGACATTGGATATAGGAGAGGCCTTGGTTCAATATTACTGCTGATATGGATTAGCTGTGAGATCTTGGGCAATTCATTTAACTTGAACCTCAGTCTTCTAATCTGTGAAACAGAGTTAATAATACAAGTACCCAGCCTCACATAGCTGTCCTGAGGAATAAATTTAATTAAAAAAAAATCAGAATTGTGTCAAGTATGGTTAGTTATGGACGAATGTCTAAAATAGATAAATATTTTTCATTTAATCATCTGAATTTGTATTTTTAAAGTTTTGTTACTTTAAACCTAACTTTATCTGAATTAAGTTATTTAGGATAATATATTTAGAGCTGGAAAGAATTTAGAAGCCATTAAGACCAACCTTCTCATTTTAGAGAAGAAACTCTAGGAAATTTAGATAATTTGTTCAAGTCACAAGGTAACAAATATCAGAGGTAGTATTTGAAACCAGATCCTCTTATTCCAAATTCAGTCCATATTATGTGTCATTTATAAAGTACTTTAGAAATGATTTACAGCAATAATCCTTCCTTCCTCCCTCCCTCCCTCTGTTTCTTCCTTCCTTCCTTCCTTCCTTCCTTCTTTCCTTCCTTCCTTCCTTCCTTCCTTCCTTCCTTCCTTCCTTCCTTCCTTCCTTCCTTCCTTCCTTCCTTCCTCCCTTCCCTTCTTCCCTCCCTTGTTCCCTCCCTTGTTCCTTCCTTCCTTCCTTCCTTCCTCCCTTCCCTTCTTCCCTCCCTTGTTCCCTCCCTTGTTCCTTCCTTCCTTCCTTCCTCCCTCCCTCCCTTCTTCCCTGTCTTCCTTCCTTCTTTCCTTCCTTCTTCCTTGTCTTCCTTCCTCCCTTCCTTCCTTCCTTCCTTCCTTCCTTCCTTCCTTCCTTCCTTCCTTCCTTCCTTCTTTCCTTCCTTCCTTCCTTCCTTCCTTCCTTCCTTCCTTCCTTCCTTCCTTCCTTCCTTCCTTCCTTCCTTCCTTCCTTCCTTCCTTCCTTCCTTCCTTCCTTCCTTCCTTCCCTCTCTCCCTCCCTATCTCCTATTCTTGTAATCTTTTCATGATTTTGCCTAATTTCTAAGGTTTCCATGTCCATAAACTGGAGGAGTGGTTAGAATTTGGAATTGTTTTCCTACCTGTCTGCATTGCATGTGGAAAAAACACCTTGTTGAGTCAGCTGGAGAATGTCTAGCTGAATCAGGTGTTCAGCAGGCTGTGTTCACGCATGCATTTCGGCACTCTGTGATTGAGTGTCCAGTTCAGAGTAGATGGATGGCTTGATCCTCTAAAGCCTTTATTTATTTATTTGTACAGGGTATCTTTATTCTGAGAAGCTCAAGGCATTTTGCAGACATTAAATTAACTGCTAATCCTCCCCTATCCCCTTGGGAGGGAGGGAGGTAAAGAGGGGGAAAGAGTTTCATGATAAATGTTATAGACTAGATTTGTTTTTTAAGAGACTTGGAAGAGGAAGAGATGAGAAAATAGGGAAGGGCAGATGAGGAGAGAAAGAACTGCAAGAGAAAAACATCACGAGGGGAATTGTTCCAGCCTGTGATTAAACCTTTCATCTCCCTTCACCCTAATGAGAAGGCCCTGAGCTCCCATGGTCCAGCTGCCAGTGGTTCCAGATGGTGGTTTATGTTTTGTGAATCTGTGTGCAGTCTCTAAGCTCTCCGCCTTCTTGCTATGGCTGGTGATATTAAGATTATTCAGCACCTGTCCAGATTTCTATCAGAATAGGACCCTCTCTCCATGTACAGCTTCCCAGGGTGTATTACTAATAAGAGTAATAATAACTCACAATTACCTAGGATCTCATGAGTACAAAGGAATATTCACACACATACATCCATATATATGTACACACACAGAGACACAATCACACCATCTGATCTTCAAATAACCCACAGAAAGAGACAGTGTCAGTCATATTGCCATTCTACATAATAGTATAAAGTAAGTCTTGGTCTTAGAGTATAGCTGATTGTATTAATGAGACGTTAGTTGCTAAGAAATTCTGGGGAACTCATGAATAGGAACACTTGAAGAAGTGGGCCAGGAATTCTGGGATCACAGATTTAATATTTAATATACATTTATATACATATATATATTACCTTTAGATAATTTATATATCATCTTTATATATTTATATGTTACTTCTAGGTTTCCAAAGTGGTGTATTTATTTACATGTATGTTTCTATACATGTATATATAGACATATAAGTGTACACATATATGTGAATCTCTCTGTGTGTAATAAATACACAAAATACGTGTGTATGTGTGTTTATATATAAAATTTCGTTTGATCCTCACAACATTCTAATAAGGGAGGTAGCATCCTTATTTTCATTTTGCATGGGAGGACACTAAGGTAGAGAGAAGTTAAATGAGTTAGTCCCAGATTGGTCCAGCTACTAAGCAGCAGAGACAGAATTTGAACTCAGGTCTCTCCTCCTCCTCCTTGCCTTTACGCACTGCTGATTAATACAGGATCCCTTTCTACTATATAGTAGGGTGGAAAGTTTGCCCTTCCTTAAGCCATGGGCTCCTCATACCTCTCCAGTATTGCCTTAGTGCAGTCCAGCCACTCATTCTTTAGCACAGAGTAGTAGCTCAGAATACCGGAGGTCAAGGGATCGTCCCATCTCAGCCTTTCCAGAAGAAGAGATCGTAGGTGTTTGCCCCCAAAACTGGCCCTTTAATTATGTATTAAATAAAAAGTAAATATCCTGAAGTTTCCTTAATTCTCACCAGCCTACCAAAAGTAAAGGTACCCATGACACATGCAAACTCGAAGAACCACTAATTCAATCCAATGCTCTTATTTTCCAAATAAGGAAACTCAAAAAGAGGGCAGTGCAATGATTTGTTCACAGGGAGAGATGCTAGGTAATTTCTGGGTCTGTTTTGGTCCCTGGGGAGCAGAGCTGGAGCACTGAACTCAGTGAGTCGGATAGGGGGTGATGGAGTTGGTGCTGATGAAAATTGACTTTTCCCTTTCCTCCAATTGAGTGTTTGGGATCTTGTCAGAAAGTGTTGCTGTGACATGCCCTCTCTGAGCATTCCATCATACTTTCACTTAAGGGAGAAGTCACTTCCTTCAAGCAGAGATGAATTTCAAATGTCATCCTAAACCAGACAATTCTAGCTATATGGAAAAGGAATCAGGAACCTGATTTCCCCTCATGTTGTCCTCAGTGTGGGCATCCATGCTGAGTCTCTATTTCTTCCCAACACAAAACTCTGGCTTGGAAATAAATTATTTCATCTAAAAAAGGAAGGTGGGAGTGAATAAGGGTGTGTGTGGGGGGTGTAGGAATGGAGAGGAAATAGACACACCAAAAATTCCTATAATTTGAAATAGTCATGGATTTTTTGCTTACCAGTGGGTGTCCTGAAGAGAAGGGAGCTCTGCTTATTTTTTAAAATTTAGCCAGGAATAAACAGAGGTTTCTAAAGTTGTTAGAGAAAAATGAAGAACAGCTGGTCTGAGCTCCCCAATGGTTGCAATTTAAGCTGTTAGTGGGAGGTCTACATAGAAAACTCCTTCCTGGTCTCCTGTTCTGGGGCACACAGCAGCTGTGAGGGATTCAGAGCCCATCTATTTTAACCCTGCAGGCACAGGGCTAGCTAGAGATGATACACTTGAGAAATAGTAGTGTTTTCTGTTGACCATCCCAGCCCACAGGTTCGTAGAATCCCAGATCGGAGCTAGGAGGGAATTCAGAGGCTAGCTGATCCTATTCTCTCATTCTATTGTTGTTCAGGATTACTGTGACCCATTTGAGATTTTCTTGGCTAAGATCCTGAAGTGGTTTGCCATTTCCTCCTCCAGCTTATTTTGCAGATGAAGAAACTGAGGCAAACAGGGATGAAGTGACTTGTCCAGGATCACACAGCTAGTAAGTCTCAGAGGCCAGATTTGAGCACAAGAAGATGGAGTTTTTCTGCTTCTAAGTCCTTTGCTCTATTCACTATGATGCTACCTAGCTACCCCGATTCTTTCATTTACAAATAAAAAAACTGAATCCCAGGGAAGTGGAATGATTTATACCATGCCATATACCTAATATATGGAGTAGAAGGACTAGGAGAGAATGCTTGAAGGATAAGATTATGGAGAAGTTGGAGAGATAACGACAAATTCAGGGAAGAGCTGGAAAAATATGTGAAGGACAAAGGAGAAATTTGGAGAAACTCTGACTGAATTGAGGAATTTTGGTCTTGGGAAAAGAGCAAGCTGACTTGGGTTCCCTTCACTAACTACATACTCTTCTGTTCAGTTACACCAGTCCACTTGCAGATTCTTGAATACAGCTCTCTAACCCTGCTCTCTGTGCCTTTGTATGTATGACTCATGCACTTGCCTGGAAAGCTCTTCCTCCTCATTTACACTTCTTAGATTCTTTGGATGTTTTTTAAAGACTTAGCTCATGGCTACTTTCTGCAAGAGAATTTCCTTATCCCCATTTCCCACCCACAGTTACTAGCACAGCTCTGAGATTACCCTCCATCTATTCTGAACCAAAATTTCTCTGTCTGAATATCTATTCTCTATCTATTCATCTATCTGAATGTCTGAATATCTGTATATCTAGCTATTGATCGATCCATGGATCCATCCATCCATCCATCCATCTACCTGTGTGTCTATCTGAATATCTATTGTGTATTCATCTGTCTCTCTGAATATCTATCCTCATTCATCTCTCTGAATCTCGGTGTATTTATCTATAAGTTATTTATCTATCAATTATCTATCTATCTATCTATCTATCTATCTATCTATCTATCTATCTATCTGACCACCCAACTGTTCACAGATCTGCACTTAAGAACCTCTACGTAAAAGGACAAATACTTCACATTTTGCAATGAAGGAGAAACTAATTCAAGTCCTTCATTTCTTTCTCAGAATTGTTTGTGCTCAGAGAATGAGAGTCTATTTGAATAATGGGCACTGGATCTGAGTTTTTAAGGTTTGATAAGCAGAAACTTGAATATTTTTAGGACTATGGAGGATTCATTTTATTATTCATAAGCAATTTATTTGTTATATCTACAGTCTGGATTATACTTCAACCAAATCTCAGCACAAAATTTCCTATAGTTTCAAGGTGAATGATCTTGTGGATACAACATGTGGAAACCTGCCTACATATATGGCATGCTATACTTCTTAGACTGTACATTTTTGTATAGACTATTCTTTTTTTTTTTTTTTCTGAGACTGAGATTTGAGATGCCTATGGGGTGATGAGTTGATCATCAGATGATGAAGTCCAATAAGCATGGTCACGAGGTTTGGTTGGACATGAGGGAGTGGTATTCAGGAGAGGAAGATGGACTTGATAAATAGATCTTTTTCTTTTCCTTTTTTTTTTTTTTTTTTTTGAGGCTGGGGTTAAGTGACTTGCCCAGGGTAACACAGCTAGGAAGTGTTAAGTGTCTGAGACCAGATTTGAACTCGGGTCCTCCTGAATTCAGGGCTGGTGCTCTATCCTAGCTGCCCCTCTGTATAGCCTATTCAATTTTGTCCATTCATTTGTTTATTCGTCTTAAGGTCATAGCTCTAGACATGGAACTAGCTCTAGAGCTCTAGAGGCCTTTTTTGGGGGGGTCTTCTTGTCTTTACCCTTCTTTTTAGAGAGGACTCTGGATACATAGGGAGACCTTGGCCTTTTAAGTTAAAATTTTAACAGGTTTTAATTTGATTGAAGTGATTAAGACTAGGTAATAAAGAAATGAGACAAAGAATGGCTTCTTCCACCTAGTTAAAAAATCTGTTAGAGGAAGATCCTCAGAAGTTCTGATCAAAACAGAATTGATTACTATTTATATTCCCTCTAAGGCAATCTGGTCCCAAATGATGACCAAGCTGGGGCCAGAAGGTAAGGCTCTCCCTCAGTTAAATCCAATTCACTTGCATGTCATGGCATCGCCTCCCTGATGTCAAGGTCATCTTTGAGAACCCTTCATTTTATGAAGAAATTGAGATCCAGGGATTAAAGTGACTTGATGAATGTTCTTTTCTCATCTATCTATCCTTTTATTTTATTTTAAACAAGAGGTAGAGCTTCATTGGTGTAATCTATGACTTAGGAAGTTTCCTGGATCACTAAGAAGTTATGATTTGTCTCTAGCCAACACATCTATCATGTGTCAAAGACAAAACTTAAAGTCAGATCTTCCTTATTCTAAGAAAAATCTTTATCCATTGAACTGTAATACTTTTCCCATCTATCAATTCATCCATCCATCCATTCACCTATTAATCTATCCGATTAGCCATTAATGATTTCAATTGCCAATTTATTCATCTGAAATCATTCATCTACCCATGCTAATTGTATACTCATTCATCTATGCATTATCCATAAAAATATCTATCAATTATTCATCTATTTATCCATACACACCATAAAGATTATTGAATATAAAGCATGGTATGCATAAAGCATGAATAAAAGCATGGTAAAAGGTGCTGAGGAAACCACAAAGATTCATAGGACAAGGTCCTATCATACAATTATCTTACAGTCTAATAGGAAGATAAAAATATTGAAAAACAACTATATAATCCTGTTACCATATGAAAAGACTAAAGAGAAAGTAGACAAAATGATATGAGCATCCAGAAGAGAGAGAGATCGTAGTTATTATAGATATCAGAGCATTATCATAGATTCCATGGTTTTGGAAGGACCTGGGAATGCTTTCTGAAGGAGATTAAGTTGAGTGGGAAAATTTGGCAAGATGTAAACCTATGAAAAGGACACAATAGAAGGGGATGATTGGCAGTTATTCTCCCAAATCAGTAATTATGATTTGGATCGGTGACACATTCCAACAATTTTGCATCAGATTAACCTTCCTAATCAGACATATAAATTTGGGAGACCTACAGAGTATTTTTCTCTATGAAAAGAAGCCTTTTGAGGCCATCGGGAATAACTTACACCTTTGTAGAGATGGACCAAAAAGCTGGCTCTCCTGACACCAGGACCATGCACTCATGATGAAAAACACAGGATCAAAAACTTACTGATTGGTACTTTTGTCCGCTATAAAGCTGAATCAAGTCTTATCAATTATCTGGCTGAGTCAGTTGACCCTGTTGATTGAATTCTACTACAAAGGGAAAAAAAAGATTATGTTGAAAAGCAGCACATTTAGTGCCAATGAATAAACAGAGATTGTGGATTTTTAGGTGAAGTAAAGATGAAAATTTAAAAAACTGTTCGGAGAATTCAGGTTAAGAAACTGGCTATTCAAGGGGTAAAATACATACCCTACTGCTATTTTCAAACCATAGGTTTAACAACCATTCTCAGCTAATTGCCTGAAAGGGGAAGAGGCAGGGAGGGATAATAAACTTGAGAGGAAGAGCGTAAAAAGATAGATCTTTTCTTTTTCTAGAAGTGGATTGTGAGATTTAGACCTGAGACATTAGAATTTATAATGTTAGAGCTAGGATGGCATGGAGAACACAAAGTATTACAAGATCAAATATCAGATCTTTTTTTTTTTTATTATTATATATATATATATATATTTTTTATAATATTATCCCTTGTATTCATTTTTCCAATTTACCCCCCCTCCCTCTATTCCCTCCCCCCGACGACAGGCAATACCATACATTTTACATGTGTTACAATATAGTCTAGGTACAATACATGTGTGCGAATATCATTTTCTTGTTGCACAATAAACATTAGAATCCGAAGGTACATGCAACCTGGGCAGACAGATATTAGTGCTAACAATTTTCATTCCCCTCCCAGTGTTTCTTCTCTGGGTGCAGCTACCTCTGTCCATCATTGATCAACTGGAAGTGAGTTGGATCTTCTTTATGTTGAAGATTTCCACTTCCATCAGAATACATCCTCATACAGTATTGTTGTTGAAGTGTACAGTGATCTTCTGGTTCTGCTCATTTCACTCAGCATCAGTTGATTTAAGTCTCTCCAGGCCTCTCTGTATTCCTCCTGCTGGTCATTTCTTACCGAGCAATAATATTCCATAACCTTCATATACCACAATTTACCCAACCATTCTCCAACTGATGGACATCCATTCATCCTCCAGTTTCTAGCTACAACAAAAAGAGCTGCCACAAACATTTTGGCACATATATGTCTCTTTCCGCTCTTTAGTATTTCTTTGGGATATAATCCCAGTAGTAGCGCTGCTGGGTCAAAGGGTATGCACAGTTTGATAACTTTTTGGGCATAATTCCAGATTGCTCTCCAGAATGGCTGGATTCTTTCACAACTCCACCAGCAATGTATTAGTGTCCCAGTTTCCCCACATCCCCTCCAACATTTGTCATTATTTGTTCCTGTCATCTTAGCCAATCTGACAGGTGTGTAGTGGTATCTCAGAGTGGTCTTAATTTGCATTTCTCTGATCAGTAGTGATTTGGAACACTCTTTCATGTGAGTGGATATAGTTTCAATTTCTTCCTCTGAGAATTGTCTGTTCATATCCTTTGACCATTTATCAATTGGAGAATGGTTCGGTTTCTTATAAATTAGGGTCAGTTCTCTATATATTTTGGAAATGAGACCTTTGTCAGAACCTTTGTTTTTAAAAATATTTTCCCAATTTGTTACTTCCCTTCTAATCTTGTTTGCATTAGTATTATTTGTACAGAAACTTTTTAGTTTGATGTAATCAAAATCTTCTATTTTGTGATCAATAATGATCTCTAGTTCTCCTCTGGTCATAAATTCCTTCCTCCTCCACAAGTCTGAGAGGTAGATTATCCTCTGTTCCTCTAATCTATTTATTATCTCCCTCTTTATGCCTAAATCATGGACCCATTTTGATCTTATCTTGGTATATGGTGTTAAGTGTGGATCCATATCTAATTTCTGCCATACTAATTTCCAGTTTTCCCAACAGTTTTTTCCGAATAATGAATTTTTATCCCTAATGTTGGAATCTTTGGGTTTGTCAAAGATTAGATTGCTATAGATGTACCCTTTTTTGTCCTTTGTATCTAATCTGTTCCACTGATCTACTGGTCTATTTCTTAGCCAATACCAAATGGTTTTGGTGACTGCTGCTATATAATATAGCTTTAGATCAGGTACACTTAGACCACCTTCCTCTGAGTTTTTTTTCATTAGTTCCCTTGCAATTCTTGACCTTTTATTCTTCCATATGAATTTTGTTGTTATTTTTTCTAGGTCATTAAAATAGTTTCTTGGGAGTCTGATTGGTATAGCACTAAATAAATAGATTAGTTTGGGGAGTATTGTCATCTTTATTATATTCGCTCGGCCTATCCAAGAGCACTGAATGTCTTTCCAATTATTTAAATCTGATTTTATTTTTGTGGCAAGTGTTTTGTAATTTTTCTCATATAATTCCTGACTTTTCTTTGGTAGATGGATTCCCAAATATTTTATACTCTCAACATTTGTTTGGAATGGAATTTCTCTTTGTATCTCTTGCTGTTGCATTTTGTTAGTGATATATAAAAATGCCGAGGATTTATGTGGATTTATTTTGTATCCTGCCACTTTGCTGAAATTTTGAATTATTTCTAGTAGCTTTTTAGCAGAGTCTTTGGGGTTCTCTAAGTATACCATCATGTCATCTGCAAAAAGTGATAGTTTGATTTCCTCATTTCCTACTCTAATTCCTTGAATCTCTTTCTCGGCTCTTATTGCCGAGGCTAGCGTTTCTAGTACTATATTGAATAGTAATGGTGATAGTGGGCAACCTTGTTTCACTCCTGATCTTACTGGGAAAGGTTGCAGTTTATTTCTATTGCATATTATGCTTACTGACGGTCTTAAATATATACTCCTGATTATTCTAAGGAATAATCCATTTATTCCTATACTCTCAAGAGTTTTTAGTAGGAATGGATGTTGGATTTTGTCAAATGCTTTTTCTGCATCTATTGAGATGATCATATGGTTCTTATTAATTTGATTATTAATATGGTCAATTATATTAATAGTTTTCCTAATATTAAACCAGCCCTGCATTCCTGGAATAAATCCTACTTGATCATAGTGTATTATCTTGGAGATGATTTTCTGAAGTCTTTTTGCTAATATCTTATTTAAGATTTTAGCATCAATATTCATTAAGGAGATTGGTCTATAATTTTCTTTCTCAGTTTTCGATCTACCAGGTTTAGGTATCAGTACCATGTCTGTGTCATAAAAGGAGTTTGGTAGGACTCCTTCATCCCCTATTTTTTCAAATAATTTATATAACATTGGGGCTAATTGTTCTTTAAATGTTTGGTAGAATTCACATGTGAATCCATCTGGCCCTGGGGATTTTTTCCTGGGGAGTTGATTAATAGCTTGTTCTATTTCTTTTTCTGAAATGGGACTATTTAAGCAATTTATCTCCTCCTCTGTTAATCTAGGGAGCCTATATTTTTGGAGGAAGTCATCCATTTCACTTAAGTTATCAAATTTATTGGCATAAAGTTGGGCAAAGTAACTCCTTATTATTTCTCTAATTTCCTCTTCATTGGTGGAAAGATCCCCCTTTTCATTTGTAAGACTATCAATTTGATTTTCCTCTTTCTTTTTTTTGATCAAATTTACCAAAGGTTTATCTATTTTATTGGCTTTTTCATAAAACCAACTCTTGGTTTTATTTATTAATTCAATAGTTTTTTTACTTTCAATTTTATTGATTTCTCCTTTTAATTTTTGTATTTCGAGTTTAATTTTTGGTTGGGGGTAAATATCAGATCTTAAAGAGATCAGAGAGGACAAAATTAAAGTGTAGATGGCCCTAAGAACAAGGACTGTTGGGGGTTGGGAGGGATCTTAACAAATTCAACTTCCTCATTTTAGAGATGGGGAAACCATGTCTTATAAAGGCCAAGTGACTTGCAGTAGTTATACAAAAAGTAATACCCTCTTAGCTTAATAAATTCTTGGGCCCTTTTCTGTGTCTCTCCAATGTCCAGCACCCATAAGACAGCTTGCTTTTAAACATGAAGTTAATTGGTCCAGTGAATTAGCATTTTAAGAAAGGGCCAAAGTAGTAGAGAAAAGATGGAGAATGTGAAATATTTAGAGGCAGACCAGGAAATAGAAAAGGAAACACAGGGAAAAAAATCTTAGGATTTGTCTATATCAAAGTATATTGAGTAAGGCATTTTGATTAGCTTTCTCATTTCTAAAAATAAAATCTCCCAAAATAAGATTCATCCATCCATCCATCCATCTATGTATGTATGTATCTACCTATCTATTCATCCACCCATTTATCTAATTTTTCATCAATATCTATCTATATCTATATATCATACACATATATACATTGATATTGCTATCATTTAAATGCATGTGCATACACACATGTATGAATACATATATGTATATATACACATTATCCATAGTCATATTTTGAATGTCTGAATATACAAATACATACATATATTTATATCTATCATATATGCATCTATCTAATCTATCATCTGTGTCCCTGTGCATCTATATGTATGTGTATATATAACATATAAATATATATATCTATAATTATATCTCTATCATCTAAATGTATGTGCATATATGCATATTCATATATACATTATATACACATATTCTGAATATCTGAATATATTCTGAATACACACTTACATAGATATATGATTAGCTATCATCTATGCATGTGGATGTGTGCATGTACATTATACAGATATTTATCCTATATTTTTTATAGCTATCTAACTATATTTATATCTTTCTCTATTGATTAATCATGGCAATCTTCTAAGGTCTAGATACCTCTTCACAGAATAATGTCTTTAATTGTATAAAAACAAAATGCAAAAGAATCCAATTTTATTCAAATATATTCCTCAGATTTTTAAAAACAAGTTATTGAATGTCAATTAAGAACCCCTGTCCTGGGGCAGGTAGTTGATTCAGTGGATAGAGCACTAGCCCTGAAATCAGGAGGAACTGAGTTCAAATGTGACCTTAGACACTAATACTTCCTAGCTGTGTGACCCTGGGCAAGTCATTTAACTGCAATTGCCTCAGGGAAAAAAAAGAATCCCTATCCTAATATAGTCCACCTATCATTTCCCCATCAAAGACTTCTAGAACTTTTGACTAAATGCTCTGACTTTGCTTCTATTTCACGTGATAAAACTATAATCCTTTCTAAAGACAATGCATATCCATGAACAGCAGGATAGTGCAATGATGTTCTCTTTCTCAGAAGACCCTACTGTCATTAAACATACACTGCATCTAAAAAATACACTTTAAGGCAAGATGCTTACTAGACTAGGTTGAAGCCATTTTTCCCCAGTAGATTCTACCTACAGTGATTTGACCTGTTTCTGAACCATCAGTAGTAATACTTTTTCTTCATTCTCAAAGAGGACCAAAATGACATCATTATGTTAGAGTCGAGTTATAGTATGTCCACTGTGACTGATGAGACCCATACAAGCTTAGAATGCTCTGTCACAGATTGGACATAAATAGTCTCTGTGAATATTTGGGGTGGATTTCTAAACTTTGCACATCTCCCATTTCTTCTCAGCTAATTCCATTTTGCTCTGCTCATAGAGCACAGCATCTTCTCTTAAGAGGGGACGCCATGTTGGGTGGTCCTGTGCTAATATCTCCTATGTCATATAATGAGTTCTAAAATTCTTAAGAGAGACCTTGATTGTGTCCTTGGTTTTTTTTTTTTTTTCTGACCATCTTGTGAGCACTTGCTTTGTGTGAATTCTTCATAGTCTTTTTTCTTTTTTTAAAGCAAGATTACATTTGACATTTGGACAATGTGGCCAGCCCAGCAAAGTGGTGCTCTCTGAAGTAGAGTTGTAATTCTTATCAGTTTAGTTCAAAAAAGGACCTCAGTGTCTTGTATCTTATCCTGCCACATGATATTCAGAAGCTTCCTACCATTATCAAATTTGTTGATGCCCCAAATACGTATCCAACAAAAATCAATGGCTGGGGAACAGAAAAATCAAGACTTATCCCACGTCAGGCATGGTAGATTTATGGGGGTAGAAAAGAACATCTGTATAATTGCATCCTGAGGGAAAGATAGTCTAGAAACAGTAGGAAAAGCCAAGAGTTCTGACCTAAAGTTTAGACTGACCCTTTTTACTGCAGTAACAAATCCACATGTATTGAAAGGAATAAATATATAAGAAGCAGATCCTAGTTTGTAAAATGTTCCTACTTGTATTGAAAGTTTCTTGAGGTCTTAACACATGAGGTTTAAATACAGCTAGAGTTGTGTCATGGAGTTTTGGAGATGTACAAGGCTCTATCAGAGTGCCACTATCTTTACATTTTAGAATTCTGTTGCTTCTGATTTCAAAATTTTTATTTTATTTATTCATTCATTTATTCATTCATCTACTCATTTACTTACCTATTTATTTACTCACATATTTATTCATCCATTTGTTTGGTTATTTGTATATTCTGATATAAATGCTCCTGAAAGAAAGACTTAGAAGGTATAGTCAAGACTTGGTTCTTGGGGCAATTAGATGATGTAGTGGATAGAGAAGGGACCTTGAGCCAGGAGGACTCTTGAGTCCAAATCTGGCCTTAAACATTTAATACTTACTAGCTGTGTGACCCTAGGCAAGTCACTTAATCCAATTACCTCACTCCCCCAACCAAAAACAGACTTGACTCTCATTGACCTAATAATCCAGAATCATCATGCTTACAACTTTTAGATGTCATAAGGGAAAAGGACCCACATGTGTAAAAATGTTTAAAGCAGTCCTTTTCGTGGTGGCAAAGAACTAGAAAATGAGCCTATTTATTGGAGAATGACTGAATAAGTTATGGCATATGAATGTTATAGAATATTATTGTTCTATAAGAAATGTTCAGAAGGATGATTTCAGAGAGGCCTGGAGAGACTTACAGGAACTGAGGCTAAATTAAGTGAGTATAACCAAGATAACATGGTACACAGCAAAAGCAAGATTATATGATGATCAACTTTGATAGGTTTGGCTTTTTTCAATAAGGAGGTGATTTAAGCCAATTCCAGTAGACTTGTGATGGAGAGAGCTATCTGAATCCAAAAAAAGGACTAAGGAGAATAAACATGGATCACAACAAAGTATTTTTACCTTTTTGTTGTTGTATGCTTGATTTTTTTTTCTATTTTTTTCCTTTTTGAAGTGATTTTTCTTGTGCAGCATGATAAATGTGGAAATATATATGGAAGAATTGTATAACATATATTGGATTATTTGCATTTAGGGGAGGGGATGGGAGGAAAAAAATTGGAACACAAGGTTTTGCAAGGGTGAATGTTGAAAAGTATCTTTGCATGTATTTTGAAAAAAAAAAACTATTGTCAATAAAATGAAATAAAATTAACAATTAAAAAAAAAAACTCTTTCAGATATCCTTTGTGCTTCCGGCTCAAATATTTGCAAGGAAGTCTACTGAGGAATTCAACCCTCTGCTCCCTACCCCAGGAATCTGCTCTGTCAGGAAGAGCTTAAACAACATTTTTTTTTTTTTAATATATAAAGCTTTTTATTTTCAAAACATATGCACGGATAATTTGACAACACTGACCCTTGCATAGCCTTGTGTTTCAGATTTTCTCCTCCTTCTCCCCATCCCTCCCCTAGATGACAAGCAATTCAATATATATTAAACATGTTAAAATATATGAACAATTTATTTCTGAGCTAACGTTTTTGCACATAGAAATCTGCCTTTGCAACATAATGGCTCAACCTCAGCAATATCTTAGCATTTCTTGCTCCCTTTATTTAAAATATTCCTTACGTGCAGGAGGAAAGCACCAATAGTCTCAATAAATATTAAACCTTTGTCAAGATCATTAAACATTTTTAAGGGTCTACCATGTGCCAGGCACTGTGCTACATGCTCAGGGCACAAGAAAAAGTAAAAGATAGCCCCTGATGTCAAGGAGCTTGGTCTAAAAGAGAAGGCAACATCCAAATATCTTTGTATAAACAAGATATAAAAAAGAATAAATTG
Organism: Sminthopsis crassicaudata; assembly: GCF_048593235.1. Lineage (NCBI taxonomy): Eukaryota > Metazoa > Chordata > Mammalia > Dasyuromorphia > Dasyuridae > Sminthopsis > Sminthopsis crassicaudata. The sequence continues at coordinate 295,579,495 of NC_133621.1, forward strand.
GAAATAACCAACAGGAAATAGATACTAGAATTCATCAGGACCAGAAAGAATATTGAAATTGTTCAAAGCTGAGGTGATGGTGATATAGAGCAAAACTGCTTCAATTGTGGGTTGTGACCCCTGAATATGGGGGTTATGAAAAATTGGACAACAGTGAAAGGTGGCTGAATGCGATGACCAAAGATTAGTTCAAAATCAAACAAGTAATAAATCTGAAATGTTACTGGCAGCGCTTGCCCCTGTTGCATCATCCAACTTCACTGCAGCCTCGATTCAGAACATACAACATGTGGACTTTGCACTGTGCATGCACGAACCCTACCAGAAACACCTCAGCTAAGATTCAAGATGGAGTCATATAAAAATGTTTTTAGGTGGAAAAGGAATTGTAAGTGGAAAACAGCTTAATCAACCCTAATGTAATAGGGCTCCATGTTTGGAGTCAAGAAGAATGTTCTTCCTGAGTTCAAATCTGGACTCAGACACTTTTTGGCTGTGTGACCCTTGGCAAGTCACTTAACCCTGTTTGCCTCAGTTTCCCCATCTGTAAAATAGTCAGGAAAAAGGAATGGTGAACCACTTCTGTATTTCTGCCAAGAAAATCCCAAGGAGGGGTTCATGAAGAGTTGAACATGACTGAAAAATGCAAATTTGGATATGAGAGTTGACAAAAAATGAGGAACAGAGGATGATATCCATGTTTTGAACTCGGAGGACTGGGATAATGGTTGTACCTGCTACAGAGATAGGAAAGTTTGGAAGGGGAGAGAGTTTTAGGGAAAAATAGGGCTTAATTTTGGACATATTGAATTTATGATAGCTACAGAACATGTGGTTTGAGTTGCTTAATAAGGAGTCAGAAATGTGAGATTGGATGTCAGTAGAAAAGCTAGGGCTGAATAAGTAGATTTGAGAATCATCAGTAGAGAGATGATAGCTTTTGGCTTTCTGCCCTACGACTCAACTGCCCTGCCCCCTTTATTGCAGAAATGGGCTGGTACTATGTGCATTGAACAGTAACATAACTCCTGCCTACTTTTCACCCCCTCTACAACATTTGCACTGTGTAATTTAAGTCTTTTCACAAGCAGTTGTTTCTACGTGCTTTCTCAGTTGTTTTCACAACACTGGGATGAGAGTGGGAGGAAGATGGGGGAGATGGCAGACCCTGTTGAAATCAAGCATGTAGATAAAGTGGCATCTTAGGTCGCCATTGCAGATGTAGTCCAAACTCCTTTCTGGCAGGAATTCATTCAGCATCAGTTAAATTCTGGCCTGCTACAGCGCTCCCCCTCCCTCTTCCCTGAAGAAGAAAGGGCATTGAGGTACTCAGGTGTATTTTTTTGCTGTCCTGGACAAAAGAATAGTATCTCTCTTAATCAGAAATATGTGCTGAGGCCATTTGAGGAGTGACGGCCCTCCAGAGCCATCTTAAATTCAATTTGTCCCAAACGGTGAGATAAATATTCTTGCTTGTGCAGAATATTAACCCTTGCAACACTGCTTGGAACAACTAGCCTGCACATGTCGAGGAATTCTATCAGGCTTCCATTTAATATCTAGACCATACAGGGGCTTTATTTAGAAAGCTGATCATTCACAGGAGATCTGGTGAATGAGAGTTTGAAGAAAGGGGAAAGGCACAGCTTCTGTTTAACATGGGAGATTTTCATCCCAGGAGCTCACAAGCTTTCTTCTTAACTCGATGTTGATTTATTACATTAATCAAGCTAATATCACTTACACAAAGAGGATTCTACAAGGAAGCAGGAGATACTTTGATTCATGGGGTAGATTTTATGTCCCAGCTTTTATTTTCTGCCACTTTTTACCTATTTACTATAAGTTAATCTGACAACTTGTGACCTTGGGCAAGCCATTCAAGTGTCGATGAAAAAAAAAATTGTTACTGTCTTAGTTTACTCATCTCCAAAATGGTAGAGTCAGATTGGATGGACTCCAATACCCCCTTCCCCCCCGCCCCCCCACAGAACTTGAAATCTATGATTCTGGGACCTTTCTGGGCCTTAGGAGCTAGGCCATATGATTACTAAGATCCCTTTCTGCTTTCGACTGAAGATCTTAATGACTTTTCTGGATTTCAATTTCTTTATCTGCAAAATGCATTTTGTCAGTCTTAAGTCTTTTATTCTGTGAGGAGGAGATCTTTTCAAAGATGGAGACATAAGCATGATAAATGATATTAATTGTTCTCCAAGAACTTACATTCTCCTACAAGGAGAATGTGACAAGCCTAAGAAAATTTGAGGAAGGAGAGAATGCTTCTAGCTGTTGGAATTTCAGGTAAGATGGCAGACATTTGGGGGAGTCATTTCATATCACTCTATCCTGACTAGTTGTAAAGACAGCCTTGTATTTTCAGCTGTAATAACAGACTCCTCCAATGTATCAATACAGCAGAATAGAGAAGCCTGGCCCATGTATTTCATATTCAAATAATCTTTGTAGACATGCTAGAGAACTTAAATTATTTTAATATGTGTTATTTTCCATTAACAGACAGATGGACATTAACAAGACCCTTGAAGGCCATTTAAAAAAAATGTGTTTTCTGAGAAAAATTCAGTGAGAAGAGAAAGAGCATTAAAGTTCATTGGCTAGAAAATCTAAGTAGCCTTTTGAAGTGCCATGGCTCTTAATGGAAATTCATCCATATAAGTTCAGAGACATCCTCTGGAAAATAATCAGCGTAATAAGTATCATTTTCACAAATACATATGAACCTCTGAGATGATAGAAGAATGCCTATCGCTATCAGGTTCCATATCCTTTCTGGCTTAATAGTTTCTTTCATTTCTTTGACGGGCCAGTCAATCTGGTTTACTGCATGTTTCCTATATATGACATTACATTTTCCACCTTTGTCCAGACTGTCCCTGCAATGTTAGGAAAGCACTTCCTCTTCCTCATCTTCACTTAGTGGAGTACAAGTTTCCTTCAGAGACCAGCCAAAGAACAAACTTGACCCCGCTTAGACCTCTCTTGATCCTTTAGTTTCTAGGTTCCATCACTCACTAATTATTCTGTATTTAATATATCTATATCTACAATTTTAATTTAGAAAGAATCCTTGAGATCAGATTGTCAAATTCCTCCATTTGACATATGGAGAAATAATATCATTGCCTACATATTAGAAACTAAGGTATATAAATATATGTATACATGTATTGTGCAATAGGGTGTATGTATATATATATATATGTATATATATGTATATATATATATATATATATATATTGCAAAATGACAAGTCTATAGGAATTACTTAAAAATAAGCTGATGGGGCAGCTAGGTGGTGCAGTGGATAGAGCACCAGCCCTGAATTCAGGAGGACCTGGGTTCAAATCTGGTCTCAGATACTTAAGACTTTCTAGCTGTGTGACCCTGGGTAAGTCACTTAACCCCAGCCTCAGGGGGAAAAAAAATAAGTTGTTGATTACAAAATGTTGAATTTTGATTTTTGGTCTTGATTTACACAATGCATGTATAAATACACACATATATGTGTGTGCATAAATATATATGAACACATACACATATACATACATAAATGTGCATATGTATACTTTTGTTTTATATATAACTCTTTGTGATCCCTGGAGTGATTTGTCATTTCTTGTCCAACTCATTTTACAGATAAGGAAACTGAGGCAAAGTGAATTTACTTGCTCAGGATCACACAGCTAGTAAGTGTTTGAGTTGGATTTGAACTTGGGAAGATGAATCCTCCTGATTCCAGGCTTTATGCACTATGACACCTCTTAGCAGCCCCAAATGTGTGTGTGTGTGTGTGTGTGTGTGTGTGTGTATGTGTGTGTATACACACATAAGCATTGTGTATATGTATAAAATATATATCTATATATACACATTTGCATATGTGTTCATTTTTTTTTTCATACTTATGACATGGCACAGTGGATAGAGACCCTTGGTATCAAGAAGATCTGGGTTCAAAATCTACCCCTAACAAATACTGACCATGATTCCCTTAATGAGTCACTTAACCTTTTGTTGTTCTATGCCAGAGGTCACAAAATAAAGCTTCTGTACAACCTCCAGTACAATGCAAACTAGATGAAAATGTAATTGAGAAATGTTTAACAATTATTTTTAAAAATACAATACAACATAGAAATATTAATTTGTGGTTTTCTAATGGTATACAAGACTTTAGAAATCTATTTCTATTTGAGTTTGACAGCACTGTCCTAGGCAAATCTTTAAGTTATAGTAAGGCAGAGAGAGTTCTGTCATCTGGGAGTTGCCTATATAGGGAAATCCCTGTCCTTCTCCCAATATTTCCTGTTTCTTTGTATGTGCATGTGCCATTCCCTCCTGATAGAATAAAAGCTTATGGATGTAAGAACCATGCTCTTGTTTATCTCTGCATCCCTAGAAAAATGAAAATCTATAGTAACTGCTTAGTAAATTGTTAATTGACACTGACATTATCTTTGATTCTTGAATTTGGTATATTCTAAAACCATAAATGCAACTGGATGGTAAAGGGGTCTAGGGTCAGGAAGACCTGAGTTCGAATTTTGCCTCAGAGACTTATTAAGTGTTTGACCTTGAGCCAGTCATTTAACTCCTATATGCTTCAGTTCTCCATCTATAACATGGAGACACTTGGGGAAGGAATTAGAAAATCACTCCGATATCTTTGCTAAGAAAATCCCATGGAATCACATAGATCTAGTCTAAATGATTTAATAACAACAACAATGGCATGGAAAGAAGGTTTTGTAATCTAGTGGAAATAATGTCACGAGTACAGTAGGTATCTAATAAATGAATCGACTTGCATTAGAAAGATCCAAGGATTAGGTGGCAAAACTAACCTAATTTGGATCTCAGTTTCCTCATAACAAATGGAGGCATTTGATTAGCTGATTTCTATGATTTCTTCTAATTCTAAAGTTCCATAATCTATACTCTTTTGACAAATTTAAAGCAAAAATATTGAGCAAGGCACCGTACTCACTGAAAAGTTACTGGTGTAAGAAAGGTGTCCCATACCCCTCAATTCCAATTAACATAACTCTATGACTGTATAGCTTTATCAGGTAAGAACACCGCTTTTATATTATGTATGAGTTCACATATATAATGGAGATCATTTAGCTTACCTCCTTAGTGGGTGGGAGAAAGAGGGACAGAATTTGAAATTATTTTTTAAAATGAATATAAGGACTCCTCTTTGCATTTCAGAATCAAACAATAAATTAAATGTATAAACTAGGTGCAAAGACTCAATCATTTGGGGAAAAGTCAATCAATTTGCTTATAGACATTGGATAGAATTAGATGATGGTACACAGGAAACATTGGGATTAGTTGAAAGACAGACATAACCCGAGTCTATATTTAATAGAGAAGGGATTCCAGTTCCCAGTTGAATCAAGTTTGACACTATTTTGAACAGGCAGCCCTTTGAATTTATGTTAAAAGGAAACAGGAAGGAAAAAAGCCTAAAAGTACTATCACTATCCTCCAACCCTGCCATACATCCCCTCCACTTTGACCATGTCTTCAGAAAATCTGGACCAGTAATAAAAAAGCATTTAGTCAGGAGCTTAGAGAAGACAGACTAGATACAAGGAGGAAAGGCATCATGGGTGGAGAAAAGTGTCTCTGTGGATTCTACAAAGATAAATTGCTCTCAGAGCCCAGCAGAGCACTATACCTCAGGGGAGTTTTATGAGGATTCCTCTTCCCCATGATTCAGAGCTATGATTTACCTTTTGCCATATGGCCTTTCTAAATTTGTAGTTACTCTCCCCTGCTCTATTGTAACCACTTGTAGGAAAATGTGGGCTAGACTCTTAGAAGGATGTTATGTTGCTTTAGTAAGAACAACTTGTCTAAACAGAAAAAAAGGTCATTCAAAGATTTATTTATTTATTTACTTATTTACTTATTTACTTACTTACTTACTTACTTACTTATTTATTTATTCATTTATTTGTTTGTTAAGGCAATTGGGGCTAAGTGACTTGCCCAGGGTCACACAGCCAGGAAGTATTAAGTGTCTGAAGTCACATTTGAACTCAGGTCCTCTTGACTTCAGGGTTGAGGGGACCTAACTGCCCCTCAAAGCTTTTTTTAAAAACTGATTTTCTTAGCATAGGCAACTCTTAATGAAGAAGTGCCCTCTGCCAATATAACTATATTTTGTAACTTAGTTTTACAAGGGTACCAGGGAGACTGAGAGATTAAGCAATTTAATACTTTGTTCAAGGTTACACAGCCAGCATATGAACTCAGCTTTTCCTGCCTCCACCAGCTCCTTCCAGACTATATGAGATTAGATTTAGTATGGCTAACTGGTCAAGGGGGTGTGTTCAAATTCAGCTGCTGATACCTTTGTGACCCTCAGAAGGCATCTACCTCTCTGGGCTTCAGTTTGCTTATGTATAAAATTACAGGTTTGGATTTGATAGTCTTCAAAGACTTCCAACTCTAAATCTCTGATTTTATGATCATCATCATCATTATTATTTTCAATCCCTCTTCTCAAATTCATGTGATGTCCCTCGTGGCTGTTGCAAATTTCCCCTTCTTTTTAATCACTGATTAACCACATCCCCCTTCCTAAAAAGATGATAATTTCCTTCATCTTCCACGACCAGAGAGAAAAAGAAGGCTAGTGAGTTTTTGGTCATTTCTACCCATCCCCTTAATTACCTCCATCAGGTTTCTCTCAGCACAGAGCCCTTGAGTATCATCAAGTAATCCCATATGGTCTAAAGCCCTGTGGTCCAGAACTCATGGACCATATGGTATGGTCACTGAGTGATGGTTGAGACAGTAATGGGTGGTCTGAGAGGTTTATAGAGATCCAAGCCCTCTCAAAATCCCTTTTAGCAAAATCAGATTATTTCCTGTAATTGGCAAGGGGAGCACTTTAGAGGCTAAGAGGATATAAAGAGGGTCTGTGTGGGCGTGCACATGGGGAAAAGGGAAGCAGCAAACAAGAGACTGAGGGGAGAAGAACTGAAGGAGGGGAGCAGCTGCTGCTCTGCAGGGAGGCTTGGCTCAGTGCACATCTGAGACCCCCTCTGGCTTCTAATTGCCTAGTGTCAAGTTAATAGCCTCCTCTACCTGCTGGGCAGCCTGGAGGATGAGGGGAGATTTGGTGAGTGCAGGTGAGGCAACAAACAATGGAAAAGTCCAAGGAGAAAAAAATCATAGTATCACAAAACTGGAAGCGACCTTTGAGATCATCTAATTTTCAGATTAGCGAGTCGGGATGGTGAAGGACCCTGTATTTAGAATGAGAAAAACTGAGCTCATAGCTTGGCTCTATCGATTGCTCTATCTGAGACTTTAGGAAAATTACTTCAACTTGTGCCTCAGTTTCCTCATTTATAAAATAGAAAAAATGAGATCTGTTTTGTGTATGTCTCTGTGTGTGTGTCTGTGTGTGTTTAAACCAGTTGAAATCTCATCTGTTTAATGAGCCCTGATTGAGGATGTTCAGCCAAAGCAGTTGGGCTGGTATAGAGCATCTAATAGTCTAGGTGAGTTTCTTGAACTTCAGGGTCACACAGTTCATTTGTTGCAGACATAAAAATTCAATGCCCATTTGGAACTCTGCCCAAAGGACTATCAAACTCTGCACACTCTTTGACCTAGCAGTGTCTCTACTGGACTTATATCCCAAAGAGATCTTAAAAGAGGAAAAGGGACCCACATGTGCAAAATATTTATGGCAGCTCTTTTTGTAGTGGCAAGAAACTGGAAACTGAGTGGATGACCATCATTTGGAGAACGGCTGAATAAGTTATGGTATATAATGGAATATTATTATTGTGTAAGAAACGATCAGCAGCAGGATTTCAGAGAAGCCTGGAGAGACATGAACTGATGCTACATGAAGTGAGAAGAATCATTGTACACGATAATAGCAAGATTATACAATGATCAGTTCTGATGGACGTGGCTCTCTTCAACAATGAGATGATTCAGGCCAGTTCCAATGGTTTTGTGATTAAAAGAGCCATCTACACCCAGAGAGAGGACTGTGGGAAATGAGTGTGGTTCACAACATAGCATTCTCACTATTTTTCATTTTTGGCTTGCATTTCTTTCTTCATCATGTTCTTTTCTGGTTTAATTTGATTTTTCTTGCACAGCAACATAATTGTATAAATATGCACACCTATATTGGATTTAACATATATTTTTACCATGTTTAACATATATTGGACTACTTGTCATTTAAAGGAGCGAGATGAGAGAAGTGGGGAATTGAACATAAGGTTTTGCAAGGGCTGATATTGCAGAATTACTTATGCATATGTTTTGAAAAATAAAAACCTTTAAAAAAAAGAATTGGATGCCATTTTCCCTTTCTTTGAGGACAAGTTTCTAACCTTCCCATTGTATCATACTGCCTCTTAAATAACAGAATCCCATATTTAGAAGGGAGCACAAAGTCCATCTGGTCTAACCCACAGCTGGAAGAGATCTTCTCGACATTACTTTTGTATGAAGACTCATTGTTTCCTGAGGCAAGCCCACTCACTTTAAGGCACTTCCATTAGGAAGACGTTTTCTCTACATTCAACCTCAATTGGATTTTTGTATCTAGTTTGCATCATTTTTAATAATGCCCTTTATTGACTTTATGCAGACTAAGCCTAATCCTTCAATCTTTTTCATGATAACACTTTAAATAACCTATATCAAAACCTCCTAATATTCTCTTCTCTTGACTAAACTTTCCCAATTTCCTCAGTAAAGGCCAAATGTAGTCTCTGTCTTGGTTATCCTACCTAACTCCAGCCTTGGCCCAATTTGTCAATGCCTTTCCTAAAATATCGTGTCCAAAACAGAGTTCCTGTATGGAAAGTGTGTTATTTAGGACTGGGATGCTAACTGATCTTTTCCAATCCAGTGGCCACTATTGAGTTTTCCAAATTTGTTAGCTTATTGAGTGTAGCACTTTAACAGCATCATCTTTTAGGATTTTAAATAGCTTAGCTGGAATTCCATCACCTCTACTAGCCTTAATTAAAAGATACTCACTCCTTGGCAAATCTGGACAACATACTAAGAAGCAGAGAAATCACCTTGCCAGCAAAGGTCTACACAGTCAAAGCTAGGGTTTTTCAGTAGCAACATATGGGTATAAGCAAAGCTGTATACCACAGAATCCACACTTTCAAATTATGGTGTTGCAGAACATTTTGGAGAGTCTCTTGGACAGCAAAAAGATCAAATGACTGACTTCCAAGTTAAATTAATTCAGGCTATTCACTGGAAAGTGAAATACTAAAGCTGAACTAGTATAATGAGAAGACAGAATTCATTGGAAAAGACCCTGATGTTGGGAAAGATTGAAGGCAAAAGGAAAAAAGGAAGGCAGAGGATAAGATGGATAAATAGTATCACAGAAACAATGAATATGAACTTGGACATGAGAGATAGTGGAAGACAGAAGGACCTGGAATGCTATGATACAAGGGGTTCATGACTGAATAACAAAAACAACAACAAATTACATAGGTATCATAAAGCTTTCTTTGTTTCTTGTCTCTGTCTCTCAGGCTCACTGTCTCTTTCTCTCTCTGTTTCTATGTTTAATTTGGGAGAAACAAAAGTGGAAAAAAATAAGAATTCCTAATTTTTCAGTATGCTGGGATGATATAACAGGGACACCAGTAGATTAAAACAAACTACATAGCTTATGATGATACCAAAGGAGAAATCTTAACAAAGAGCTTTAAGAAAATTTGAGGAGGCAGAGTACTAACAATAAAGGAACTCGGGAAAGGCTTGGTTCCTCATCCAAAAGACTTCACAATTCCATTATTACTGCTGTTGCTAAGATTTTTGTTAATAACTATGATTTAAAACTGGTGATGAAAGTAATTAAATAATTTCTATCTTATCAATAAATATTTCTTAAGCTCCTATTAATTAGGCAGCTACAAAGGCAGTGAATCAAAAAAAATCTAGTTTCCCAAAGCTTCCATTCTAATGGGACTGACAATAAATGTGAATGGAATAAATAGAAATAAATACAAATTAGGGAGGGAAGGCTCTAGAATTTGAGAAAACTTCACAGATAAGATGATACTTAAGGTTTGTCTTGAGGGAATTGAAATGTTTTATGTGGCAGAGGAGAGGAAGAAGTGCATTCTGGGCATAAAGCATAACCCACACAAGATACAGAGATGGGAAATATAATGCTACATGTGATAAGCTACATCAAGAGGTCCATTTTGGATGGATTACAGAGAAAGAAGGAGGCAAAATATAGAGTTGGAAAGATAGATTGGAACTAAATTGGGTAGAGCTTTAAAGCCTCAACAGAAGAATTTTAGCTGCAATGCTTAGCACATAGTAAACAAAATATAACCTGCCTCTTCATCTGTCTTTCTAGTTATATCTACTCTAAAGACTATTAGTTTTGTTAGGGATTTTTGAATAGTGGAGATATTTGTTTAAGGAAAATCAGGTTGATAGCTATGTAGATCTGGTCCAAAGTAGGGAAAGTCTGAGACATGTGGGACAATTAGGAAGAAGTTGTTGAGATCAGGTGAGCGATGAAGATAATTTGAACAAAGGTGATGGCAGTAGAAGTAAAAAAAAAAAAAAAAAAAAAAAAGGAATTGAAACATACTTAGAGTGAAGAAGCAGAAAGAGTAAGAGTAAGGTTTAGCAAGACTGGATACATAGAGTGAGGGAGACTTCCTGAGTTCCAGTCTAGCACACTAACTACTACATTTATAGCTGAATTCTATGAGGGATTGTTTTTATGAGGTGTATACTCTAGCAACTGGGCAAAGGATTAGGAAAATTCTCCCATAAGAGGTAATATCTAAACTGTGCTTCCAAGGAAGCTAGGGGTTCTGTTAAACACTGTTGTTAGCTGTTACTGTTGTTGGTTGTGGCAGTGATGATTGTCTTTCATTTTCAAAGAGGATCAATGATATCAAAAAGGTGATGTCTTGATTTGCAAGTGAATTGGATTGAAGTGAGGGAGGACTGTGAACAGTGTGACTGAGAAGATAGGAGATTTACTCCAATATCTGCTATAGTATCTTGATTAGTAGCTTCAATAAATCATACTATCTTGATACCCCAGAAGCTCCAAATAAGGTAGTAAGAGAGTCAGGTAGACCTGACTTAGACCCTCAGAATCTCTCTGTGTCTCATTTTCTCATCTGTAAAACTAGCTCAATAATAACACGTTTACCAAAAAGTTGTTTTGATGTTAAAAGGAGATTACATATTCAAAGTACTTGGTAAATCACAAACTGTCACATAAATATTAGCTATTATTACTATTCTTTTATATAAGCTTGTATTTACTTCTCCATTCTTCAAGACCAATGTTCAAATCCCACCTCAGACACTTAATTGCATGTAACCCTAAGCAAGTCAATTTCTCCATCTTTAAAAGAAAGGATGAAGTCCAACTTCCACTTCAGCTCTAAATCTATGAACCAATAATGATATGAGGGGAGAGAGTGAGTGTTTTTTTCCTGTTATCTGTTATTTCTGTTATCTGGATTAAGCATGGTGCTAGGCGCATAATAGACAATAAATGTTTGTCAAATTTATTCCCTACTTTACAAGTGAGGATCTAAGACTTTGAGAGGCTATGACTTTTTCACTCCTTCTTTCATTTTTCAGCTAAAATCTCTTAATGTTAGAGTTTTCCCTCTATTGGTGACCTCCAGCTTTTCCTGTCTGCATCTTGTTTTTATGGAAGTGTTTGCATAGGGTCTCCTCCAGTAGAAAGTAAGCTTCTTGTGAGATCAGGGAGAGTGGTTTTGATTCTTTGTCTCGCCACTGTTTGTCATCATTCACGGCACATGAAAAATCCCTAATGCTGGTTGACTTGTAATCATACAGCTAGAACTTTTCAAAAGCTGACCCCAAGGTGAGCACTTTTTCACATATGATACTGCTCTCTAGAATATGACACAGATTGAAAGAAGAAAATATTGTACACCATTGTGCTGCCACTACCACTACCACCACCAAAAACAACTACAGCAATAACAACAAGCCAGACCAAACAAATCCAGATGCAAAATGAAAGTATAAATATTACAAGATTTCACAAGTCACCTTCCAGAGGGAATAGATCTTTTTCTCTTTGGTCCTTGAACAGATGCATATCTGTCTCTCAAATAATCCCATGAATTAACAGCTCACTTGATGCTTCGAAGAAAAGACAGATGAGTGAGTCTATAAAAAACATGAGGCCTTCAAACATGGGAATTGTTAAGTCAATTATGAAAAGGTGGAATTTGGGGGGAAGAGGATCAGAATGGTTTTTGGAGAGAGAAAAAAATTGTATGAAGTCAGAAGGATGGGTAGAAAACAGGAGCAAGAACAATGAAGAATTATCCTTTTGTAGAATGAGAGAGCAGGAAGAAGGGCCAATTCATGATGTCATATCCATGTACACTTCTATTCTGATGACTCATCTGCATAGATGAGCCCGAAATAACAAATGGAGGCAGCTGCTCCTAGAAAAAAAAAATAACATTGTGAGAAGGCAACATGAAGTAATAGAATGGGCAAAGGCTACAGAGACAGAGGACCTGTATTCAAGTCCTGTTTCTCACATTTACTTACTGAGCTTTGGACAAGTTGGTTTCATTCTCTGAGCTGCAATTTCCTCATTTAGAAAATGAGAGGAATGGACAAGATGCAAACACTTTTCTGGTTTTAGATTTATGATCCTAAATGCCCACATATTACAAAGCACTAGATGTGCCAGAGATGCAAAGCTGAAAATGAGTCAGTTCTTGTCCTCATGGAGATTATATTTTATTGGAGGATATCAGACTTTTGTAGTTTTGTAAGATAGTTTGAGAGAAGGAAGGGAAGGAGAAAGAGACAGAGGCACATATACTGAAGGAGACAGAGAAAGTGGGAGAAGAAAGAGAAGAAGGAAGAGAAAAAGAAGGAAGAGGTGAAGGAAGAGAAGGTCTGGAGTAGGAGGATAAGGGGAGTAAGGAGAAAGAAGAGAAGAGAAAAGAGAAGGGGGAATCATAAAAGAGGAGAAAGAGAGAAAGAGAGAGACAGAGACAGAGACAGAGAGAGAGAGGAAGAAAGAACAGAAAAGGGGATATATGGAGAAGAAAGAGAAAAAGAGAGAAGAGAGAGAGACAGAGACAGAGAGACAGAGAGATAAAGAGAGAGACAGAGAGATAGAGATAGAGACAGAGAGAGAGAGAGAGAGAGACATAGAGACAGAGAGAGAGAGAGACATAGAGACAGAGATAGAGAGAGACATAGAGAAAGAGAGAGAGAGAGAGAGAGAGAGAGAGAGAGAGAGAGAGAGAGAGAGAGAGAGAGAGAGAAGAGAGAGAGAGAGAGAGAGAGAGAGAGAGAGAGAGAGAGAGAGAGAGAGAGAGAGAGAGAGCACACCCACAATTCTTGCCCTATACCTAGTTTTCCTCACCAGTGGACCCAATAGCCAACAGCAGTATTGCAGCATCTAAGCTTTTCTTACTAAGCTGGGCCTCACTCTACTCAATTCAGCATGCATTTACCCAACCAACCTTTATACTGAATTTACACTTGAAGCACACAATACTCTCTAGCACCATACAGTTTCCCTCTCCAGCCTCAGGGCAAAAGTATTACAGAACCCAACTCACAGCATAAAAAGTAGCTTCCTTTCCATGCTCTCTGAATCATCTTTCAGGTTCAGTCCCTCAGTCTCTAAATAATAATATAGATTTTAAAGTTTGTAAAAAGCACTTTATAATGTATTACATGATCCTCACTCAGGTGAGGCTCAGAAATGTATAAGAAGTTGTTTCAGGTCATATAGTTACTAAATCTCATAGTCACAATTTGAATCCAGATCATTCCTGACTCCAATTCAAGCACTTTACCCACTATGGTGTCTGCTTTTTAACTAATTCTGTAGTGGAATTGTCAGTTCTACACTCCCTCTATGTTCTCTGGGTCATACTTGTTTCTATTTTGTTTTTCTCTTTATTTTGAAAAGTGAATTAGTATTTTATTTTCCCCAATTATATGTAAAAACAAATTTTAACATTCAATTTTAAAATTTTGAGTTCCACCCCCAACCAAAAATTAAACTCGAAATACAAAAATTAAAAGGAGAAATCAATAAAATTGAAAGTAAAAAAACTATTGAATTAATAAATAAAACCAAGAGTTGGTTTTATGAAAAAGCCAATAAAATAGATAAACCTTTGGTAAATTTGATCAAAAAAAAGAAAGAGGAAAATCAAATTGATAGTCTTACAAATGAAAAGGGGGATCTTTCCACCAATGAAGAGGAAATTAGAGAAATAATAAGGAGTTACTTTGCCCAACTTTATGCCAATAAATTTGATAACTTAAGTGAAATGGATGACTTCCTCCAAAAATATAGGCTCCCTAGATTAACAGAGGAGGAGATAAATTGCTTAAATAGTCCCATTTCAGAAAAAGAAATAGAACAAGCTATTAATCAACTCCCCAGGAAAAAATCCCCAGGGCCAGATGGATTCACATGTGAATTCTACCAAACATTTAAAGAACAATTAGCCCCAATGTTATATAAATTATTTGAAAAAATAGGGGATGAAGGAGTCCTACCAAATTCCTTTTATGACACAGACATGGTACTGATACCTAAACCTGGTAGATCAAAAACTGAGAAAGAAAATTATAGACCAATCTCCTTAATGAATATTGATGCTAAAATCTTAAATAAGATATTAGCAAAAAGACTTCAGAAAATCATCTCCAAGATAATACACTATGATCAAGTAGGATTTATCCCAGGAATGCAGGGCTGGTTTAATATTAGGAAAACTATTAATATAATTGACCATATTAATAATCAAATTAATAAGAACCATATGATCATCTCAATAGATGCAGAAAAAGCATTTGACAAAATCCAACATCCATTCCTACTAAAAACTCTTGAGAGTATAGGAATAAATGGATTATTCCTTAGAATAATCAGGAGTATATATTTAAGACCGTCAGTAAGCATAATATGCAATAGAAATAAACTGCAACCTTTCCCAGTAAGATCAGGAGTGAAACAAGGTTGCCCACTATCACCATTACTATTCAATATAGTACTAGAAACGCTAGCCTCGGCAATAAGAGCCGAGAAAGAGATTCAAGGAATTAGAGTAGGAAATGAGGAAATTAAACTATCACTTTTTGCAGATGACATGATGGTATACTTAGAGAACCCCAAAGACTCTGCTAAAAAGCTACTAGAAATAATTCAAAATTTCAGCAAAGTGGCAGGATACAAAATAAATCCACATAAATCCTCGGCATTTTTATATATCACTAACAAAATGCAACAGCAAGAGATACAAAGAGAAATTCCATTCCAAACAAATGTTGAGAGTATAAAATATTTGGGAATCCATCTACCAAAGAAAAGTCAGGAATTATATGAGAAAAATTACAAAACACTTGCCACAAAAATAAAATCAGATTTAAATAATTGGAAAGACATTCAGTGCTCTTGGATAGGCCGAGCGAATATAATAAAGATGACAATACTCCCCAAACTAATCTATTTATTTAGTGCTATACCAATCAGACTCCCAAGAAACTATTTTAATGACCTAGAAAAAATAACAACAAAATTCATATGGAAGAATAAAAGGTCAAGAATTGCAAGGGAACTAATGAAAAAAAACTCAGAGGAAGGTGGTCTAAGTGTACCTGATCTAAAGCTATATTATATAGCAGCAGTCACCAAAACCATTTGGTATTGGCTAAGAAATAGACCGGTAGATCAGTGGAACAGATTAGATACAAAGGACAAAAAAGGGTACATCTATAGCAATCTAATCTTTGACAAACCCAAAGATTCCAACATTAGGGATAAAAATTCATTATTCGGAAAAAACTGTTGGGAAAACTGGAAATTAGTATGGCAGAAATTAGATATGGATCCACACTTAACACCATATACCAAGATAAGATCAAAATGGGTCCATGATTTAGGCATAAAGAGGGAGATAATAAATAGATTAGAGGAACAGAGGATAATCTACCTCTCAGACTTGTGGAGGAGGAAGGAATTTATTACCAGAGGAGAACTAGAGATCATTATTGATCACAAAATAGAAGATTTTGATTACATCAAACTAAAAAGTTTCTGTACAAATAATACTAATGCAAACAAGATTAGAAGGGAAGTAACAAATTGGGAAAATATTTTTAAAAACAAAGGTTCTGACAAAGGTCTCATTTCCAAAATATATAGAGAACTGACCATAATTTATAAGAAACCGAACCATTCTCCAATTGATAAATGGTCAAAGGATATGAACAGACAATTCTCAGAGGAAGAAATTGAAACTATATCCACTCACATGAAAGAGTGTTCCAAATCACTACTGATCAGAGAAATGCAAATTAAGACCACTCTGAGATACCACTACACACCTGTCAGATTGGCTAAGATGACAGGAACAAATAATGACAAATGTTGGAGGGGATGTGGGGAAATTGGGACACTGATACATTGCTGGTGGAGTTGTGAAAGAATCCAGCCATTCTGGAGAGCAATCTGGAATTATGCCCAAAAAGTTATCAAACTGTGCATACCCTTTGACCCAGCAGCGCTACTACTGGGATTATATCCCAAAGAAATACTAAAGAGCGGAAAGAAACATATATGTGCCAAAATGTTTGTGGCAGCTCTTTTTGTTGTAGCTAGAAACTGGAAGATGAATGGATGTCCATCAGTTGGAGAATGGTTGGGTAAATTGTGGTATATGAAGGTTATGGAATATTATTGCTCTGTAAGAAATGACCAGCAGGAGGAATACAGAGAGGCCTGGAGAGACTTAAATCAACTGATGCTGAGTGAAATGAGCAGAACCGGAAGATCACTGTATACTTCAACAACAATACTGTATGAGGATGTATTCTGATGGAAGTGGAAATCTTCAACATAAAGAAGATCCAACTCACTTCCAGTTGATCAATGATGGACAGAGGTAGCTACACCCAGAGAAGAAACACTGGGAAGTGAATGTAAATTGTTAGCACTAATATCTGTCTGCCCAGGTTGCATGTACCTTCGGATTCTAATGTTTATTGTGCAACAAGAAAATGATATTCACACACATGTATTGTACTTAGACTATATTGTAACACATGTAAAATGTATGGTATTGCCTGTCGTCGGGGGGAGGGAATAGAGGGAGGGGGGGCAATTTGGAAAAATGAATACAAGGGATAATATTATAAAATATATATATAATAAAAAAAAATTTTTGAGTTCCAAATTATCTACATCTTTTCCCACCCCCTTATTAAGAAAGCAAGCAATTTGATATAGGTTATGTGTGTGTTCATGCAAGGTAAATTTCCACATTAATCTTGTTGTTAAAAAAAACACAGAACAAAAACAAAATAAACCAAACCAAAAAAAAGAAAGAAAGAAAGGAAGGAAGAAAGAAAAAAAGAAAGAAAAAGAAAGAAAGAAAAAGAGAGAAAGAAAGAAAAAGAAAGAAAGAAAGAAAAAATGGGGGAAAAGGATTCTTCCATCTGTATTCAGACTCTATGAATTTTTTCTCTGGGAATGGATAACATTTTTCATGATAAGTCCTTCAGAGTTGTCTTGGATCATTGTATTTCCTGAGAATAGCCAAGCCATTCACAGTTGATCATCTTAGAATACTGCTGTAACTGTGTACAGTGTCTTCCTGGTTCTCTTGATTTCACTTTGCATCAGTTCATTTAAGTCTTTGTGGTTTTTCTGAGAGCATCCTGTTCATAATTTCTTATAGCACAATAGTAGTAGCCCATCATAATCACATGTCACAATCTGTTCACTCATTCCCCAATTGATGGGCATCCCCTCAAATGTCCAGTTCTTCACCACCAGAAAAGAACTGTTATAAATATTCTTGTACATATTACTCCTTTTCCTTTTTGTTTCTATCACTTTTGTGATGCAGATCTAGTAGAGGTACTATGGATCAAAGGGATATGCCTGGTTTTACAGCCCTTTGGACATATTTCCAAATTGCTCTTTATGAATCAGTTGACAGCTTGAACAGCTTGTTTCTATCTTTTCCCTTCCCAACTGTATATAGTATCCCAGGCTTTAGACTTGCTAGTGGAGAGTTATGTAGTTAATTGAATTTTATTATTTTATTCTAAAATTAAACTAAATTTAAATAAAAATTAAATTTAAAAACATTTATTCTAAAATTATTCTATAATTAAATATTATATAAAACGAGCCTTTCTATATATACAGAAAAAGAAGATTGTACCTGAAAATGTTAACCTCCATTATATATAGATGGCTTTTGTATCCATTTGAGGAAACTGAGGCTCAGAGAGATAAAAACTTTTCTAAAGTCATTTAATTAGTAACGACCTTAGGGAGATAAAGTGATTTGTCGGGGGTCACGTGGCAGGATGAAATTAGACCCTAAAGCAAAATTTTCTGACTACAAACCAAGGACTCATTAAAAGACAATATCTAAACATGTGACAGTTTGATTTTAATGCATGTTCTTATAGCTCAGGTTTCTCATTCTTTTTTCTCTTATCCTTTTTCCACCTTCTTTCATCAGTAAGTTCTACATATGGGTCAGAACAACATATCTCAGGCTATATTTCTCCCTGCTCCACCTACTGATAGTACTTTCCCCCATCAGGTCATATATGCAGCTGTTGGAACAGCTCTCCTTCAGCTGAGGCTCCATTCATCAGAAGTAGCATCAGGTTATGGGTTGCAGAAGCCAAATTTATGAAGTACTATCCATCCTTAGGAAGCAAATAAAAGATGCATCGACTGGTCTGGACAGAAAATGTAGCAGCAGCAGCAGCAGCAGCAGATGGCCAAGGCAGCAGCAGTAACTTCCTGCACTCAGCATTTCCCTGGGAAAATAAGCTTCTTAAATGACTCTGCACCCTCCTTCATGTGCATAGCCCAGAAATGGCAGGTGGCCTGTGCCAGTCAGTGCATTTGCTCCATCTGTGTCCCCTTCCATTTTCCTTCTTGTCATAGAAAAATAGTTAACAAAACACTTACATTAATAATTTCAATTCTCTCTAAATGACTCAATTCCCGAGAGTTGTCAATGGCAGCATTATCACTTCCCCCCTTTCCTTCTACTGTAACACAAGGAAACCTCTTTAATTTGTGTCTCTTTAGAATATGAAATTTAATGTAGCCCTGTACAGTCTGACTGTGGTTATTAATAATTCCCCCATAGCAGGCATTGACTTTTTAACTTAGTATCTTCCCCCCACTCAAACAATGACAATCTAACTTATCAAGGAAGGGACACCAAAGTGGAAGTTCTAGGTTCATAATGACTTAGGCTTGATAGACTCTGGTCCATCCTCCGCTCAAGCTTCTGCCTGAGACCTTTTGCAATGGCGATCTTACAATATGGATCATGAATTTAGACCTCCAAAGACTCTCAGACTTCATTTTGTCAAATGTCCTGATTTTATAGATACGGAAACTGAGGTTTAGGGGGAAATTAAGAGATTTGCCCAAGGTCAAAAAGGTCAAACTTCATATGTTTGCTTTAAACCCAGGTCCTCCATAGACAACAGCTTATTCCACGTGGGACAGAAATCATTGTTAGGGAATATCTCTGTCCCTGTCTGTATCTCTCTCTCCCTGTCTTTCACTCCTTATCTATACATATAAAGGTAGAGACAGATATCATATAGATCTACATCATAGGTCATATAGTATCTATATGGTAAATCTCTATGTATGATATAGATATCTGTGATATTTATCTATTATGATATTCTATATCTATATAATACCTAGCTACAGCTATCTATATGTGATATCTATAATCACATCTACATATCTATATCTATTTATAGTTATCTGTGATATATCTATATGACATGACTATGAAAATTCCTGATGTGAATTCTTCATATTCTGAACTGCTCTTCCACCATCTGCTATTTCTTCAGATTTAATAGAAATCCTGGGATAAGCCAATCCTTTGGTACTTTATTTCATCTTGTTGATGTGGAAATTTTCTCCAGTGATTTTGAGTGCAATGCAAGTAGAGTCAGGAAAAATTAGATTTAAACCCCACATTAGCTGTGAGTAAACCATTGACCATTATATGCCTCAGTTTCCACATCTAGAAAATGTTAAGATTGGATCTGATGGCCGCCAAGGTCTTTTCCACTTCAAAATTTATGATCTTTAATACTATTACCTTGGGCAAACACCTATTCTCTCCTTGACTTAGTTTCCTAATTTGTAAAATGAATGGCGTCCAAGGTCCCCTCTACCTTGAAAGCTGTGAACTACAAACCTTTCTACTATACCTATTATGTCCACCTGTTCTCAGTGTTCTTTAAATTGACCACAGAAGAGACCATTCAAGCTGCTGACATCTCTTTTCTAGCTCTCTGTACGTCCTGCGGCTACATCAGAGCACATAATCTGTTGGAGATTCCTAGTTTACACTAAATGACTTGTCCATCCTTTATTCTTCCAGCTTTTATTTCCCTGACAATGTCCTTTATGATGCTTCTCCTCCACATCTTCATTTGTAATGAGTTGAAATCTCCCACCATGGACATTCATTTCCATTGCCCTTTATATGACCCTCTACTTCAAATCATCCAAGACTCTGGCGTTCCATAAATTGCTGTATCATCTTAGGATATTCTTGCCAAAAAGATGCATCTTTGTTTCAGGAAAAAGTTCAGAGTCATGAAAAATGTTGTACTTTCCAAGTACTCTCCAGTCTATGCTCCTATTTAATTCTGGACCCAGATCATCCATCTGCTATGTCTGTTCAAAATACTGATGGGATAGGTCTATGGGCAGTCCATTTAACTGCATGTCATGATTCGAACAATAAATAGACTTCATCCATCTACTTATTTAAGGCCAAATTCTTTCCGGCAACTATACCCCTCATTTGAAGTCTGAAATATTCTGGTGCTGTGGCAATCAGCACAATGTCATCTGTAAATAAGAACGTTTGGAAATTCTACCACATTTAGAAAACCCTTTTTTCCATTTAGATTCTGCATTGGATATCCTCCAGGAGCATGGAAGTATCTCTTGCAAGCCTGTTTCTTCCTACTTGATGTCTCATTTGATACTAATAATCAAAGGTCAAGTAAAATTATGTGTCTCATTACATCCTGAAAGGACCCATATGATTCTGACATATGCACAGGGAACATATTATTGGAAGAGAGCCATTAAGTCTTTTCCTCCAAATCTATGAAATGACATTTTTTGTCTGGGCTCTCCCAGAAAGTTTCTATGTGGTCATTTAATGCTGCTGAGTCTATTTCCTCATCTGACAAATAGGGATTATAATACCTGCTTATTTCATGTAAGATTTTTGTAAGGATGTATAAGATGGTAGGGGTAGAAATGCTTCAATGTAATACGGAAACATATTAATACACAATCATTTCAACATCTAGATAACTTAAGCACTTGAAGAATACATTTCAAGTTTCTATAGGGAATGATAGTTTAGACAACATTTTTCTTCCAATGACTTTTGTGAAGTAGATAGAATGGAAATTTTCATCTTGCTTTTATACATGAAAAAATGTAGATTCTGAGAAGTTAAGTGCTCTATGGTCGCTTACCCAGAAAATAATAGACTTAAGTCTTTTGACTGTTAGTCTAGTGTCCTTTCAACATGAATGAACTAAAAATATAATAATAAAAAAGCATTTATTAAACACTTTCTATGTGCTAGATCTCTTGTCATTTCCCCACAATATCCTTACAACTCTTCATTGTGAGAGATCATCGGAATAAAATAGAGGAACTTTCCAAGCTGAAGATGTTCTATTTACTTTTTCAAGATAAAAATTAAAGAAATGAAATTGGCTCCCATCTTATTTCCCTGTCTGCATTCTGTTCGCTTTAAATTTTAACTTAGCTCTTATATCTAAGCAGTCATCATTTTCTTTTCCTACTGTGTCCATTAACTCTCATCTGAGAGAACTTCACTAGATAAAAACCACTGGTAGCTACTTGTTCACTGTAAATTATCTCTGGTAAGTTTATCATGAAGGCCATTTCTATTAATTTTTGTAATTTTTAGAAACTGATCACCCCCAAGAACCTACTTCAGCTTGTGTTTGTGCTATGAAGGGAAAGCATACTACTAACCTGCTCAAAATTTAGTCATCTGGAATAACCATAATGAAAATATTAATCTGGTATATGAATATTATGGAATATTATTGTTATATAAGAAACGATCAGGAGGATGATTTCAGAGAGGCCTGGACAGGCTTACATGAACTAATGCTGAGTGAAATGAGCAGGACCAGGAGATCATTGTACACGGCAACAAGATTATACGATGATCAATTCTGATGGATGTGATCTTCTCAACAGTGAGATGATTCAGGCCAGTTCCAATGATCTTGTGATGAAGAGAGCCATTTACACCCAGAGAGGACCATGGGAGCTGAGTATGGACCACAACATAGCATTCTTACTTTCTCTATTGTTGTTTGGTTGCATTTTCTTTTCTTTTGCAGTTTTTTTCTTCCTTCTTGATCTGATTTTTCTTGTGCCACAAGATAATTGTATATATGTATATATATATATGTATATATGTATAGGATTTGACATATTTAACATGTATTGGACTACCTGCCATCTAGGGGAGGGAGTGAGGAGAAGGGGGGGATATTGGACACAAGGTTTTGCAAGGGTCAATGGTGAAAAATGATCCTTGCATATATTTTGAAAATAAAAACCTTCAATAAAAAATTAAAAATATATCAATTATATAAATGAGATAACTTATTCAATATTTGAGTATCTGAGCAAAGTCTCAGGAGTAGTAATAGAATAATACTGTTAGGACTATATAGCATTTTAGAACTGAGACTGTCAGAGCTAGAATGGGACTTAGAACATTAACATTATCTGTACTCAGAAGAAAAGAAGAATAAAGATGTAAGCCCTTGGAAAAAGCTTAGAACCTAGAACGCCATAGTGGAAAGGATGCTGAAAACATAGAAAGTCAGAGTAGAGAGGAGACTTTGAATCAAGAGTATCAGGGATGAGAGGAACTTTACGAAGCATTGGAAATAATAAGGATCTTAGAAATCATTTTGTTAAATCCTCCCCTCTTTCAGACAAGCAAAGTGAATGAAGCTGAGAATATAGAAGTGAATTTACCAAGAGCATATAGCAAGCTACTACTATAGATGCCCATTTTAAATTCCTTGCCCTATATCATCTTGATGAAGCTTTGAACATTACTCAAAAAAATTCTTACTATTGTATTTGTAGAGCATCTTATATTTTGTATGGAACTAGAACTTAGTTCTAGTGATGACCGCGTTAGCACCCTGGATACCTTAGAATCAGCCGGAGTCAGGATAAGCAAAAGTCCTTGGTCTTTAGGGGTAGGAGTGAAGGGAATGGACACAGGATCTCCATGACCTTCCTTCTTCTCCTCTACCGCCAAAGTGACTTTGGCTTGTCTTACTCCAGCCCCTAATCCTTCCCACAATTCTCTGTATACACCAAAAGATTGAACCATCACAGAATAGTGGGAAGGGCCATTTTCCAAGCATATGCTAATAGAATATTGTCCAATCCAAAGTGCTCGGTTGTCCAACTTCAGTGCATTAATTCAAGAGTTTCAGACCTTTACATCTAGGGATCAGCTAGCTCAAGGAAAGTAATTTCTCTTTCAGAAAATGGTCATGAATATAAACCTTGCTTTTGATTCCTGATGTGTCGTTCTTCTGAATGAACTGGGCTGCCTCATCATTCATAATTCCACAAAAAGTCTATTAAGCACCTACTATATGCAATTCCCTGCATGTAAAATATAAATATGGCATTGTTCTTGCCATCAGGAACCTTATATTCTAGTGA
This sequence comes from Sminthopsis crassicaudata, assembly GCF_048593235.1. Taxonomy (NCBI): domain Eukaryota; kingdom Metazoa; phylum Chordata; class Mammalia; order Dasyuromorphia; family Dasyuridae; genus Sminthopsis; species Sminthopsis crassicaudata. The sequence continues at coordinate 295,603,391 of NC_133621.1, forward strand.
GGAGAAAATACAGTTACATGTAACAGATATAATACTACCCAGGCATGAACAGGTGACTCATAATTGCAAAAGAAATGAGTATCAAGGGAAAAGAAAACAGGGCGTTTGGTGGAGGGTGGGACTATAGAAGGTATTAACATTGCCACTGACAGCATTATTGACATTAGAAACTAGGTAATGCAATGGGTAGCATGCTGAATGTAATGTCTGAATTCAAATCTTGCCTTAAAATCTTGTAGTTGCTGTTGAGCCAAGGTTACCCAGATTCACACAGCAAGTAAGAGCTAAGTGTATGAGACCAGATTTGAATTCAGGTACTCCTGACTCAGCTACCTCTGGCATTAAACTCTTCTTTTTTTGTTGTTGTTGTTTTATTATTTTATTTTGATGAGGCAATTGGGGTTAAGTGTTAAGTGTCTGAGGCCAAATTTGAATTTAGACCCTCTGACTCCAGAACTGATGCTTAATCTATTTTGCCATCTAGATGCCCCTTGGTCTTAAATTCTTAATAGCTATGTGATACTGGACAAATCTATTAGAAAACATCTGAGATGTTTTGACTTAGGGATTTCTTGATCATGGCTTTCTGATAGTCCAAAAATTCTTAAATTCTTAAAATCTCTCCTGGATCCATTTTCCAGGTTGATTATTTTTTCAATGAGATATTTTACATTTTCTTCTATTTTTTTCATTTAAAAATTGTTTGATTGATTCTTGATGTCAAGAACATCATCAAAGAGAACAAGCAAGGGAATAACTAAGGAGTAATTCCCAACAGCTGTTCTAAGATTCCGATAGAGGAAGAGTAAGTTTTACTCATACAATGACCTCTGGTGTTAGGTGGTATGCATTACATAGAATTTCTTTTAAAAATATTTTTTGATGAGATCTATGATTTCACTGGAATAAGGTAGTTTTGATAAGGATTCGCTTTATCGATGCAGAGAGAATTACCTGGAGAATAATGAAGGATTTGCCCAGGATTTTACAGTTAGTATGTGTCAGAAGAGAGTTTTGGTCTCAGGTCTTCCTGAGACTGGCTCCCTATTCAGTAGGCTTGTAGTAAAAATGACAACGTTCAGATCCTACTTTGGACATTAAGGATAGTTAGGTGGCATAATGGATAGAATGCCAGGCCTAGAGTCTGGAAAACTTGAATTCAAATGTGGCCTTAGACGATTGTTAGCTGAATGACTTTGGGCAAGTCATTTGCCTCCATTTCTTTGTTTGTAAAATAAGCTGGAGAAGGAAATTGCAAACTATTCCAGTATCTTTTCCAAGAAAATTCCAATTGCCATCAGAAAGAGTCAAGACATGACTGAACAACAACCTAGGACACAAAGTAGCTTGTGTCACTTAATTTGGACTCCCATACTGCCAGCAATTTCTACACTATCCCCTTTCCTTGAATGTAGCTTATTGATTTTTCAAAGTCATTAATCAAAAAGGCATGGAAACCAAATGGTGAAAGAAACATGCAACTTAATTTCTTTGTGCCTTACTTTTTATAGTTGTTCAGTCATTTTTCAGTCATGTCCAACTAACTCTTTGTGATTACATTTGGGGTTTTGTTGTCAGAGAGACTTAACTTTCCTCATCTGTAAAAGGAGTGGGTTGTACTTGTTGCCATCTAAGGTCACTTCCAGTTCTAAGTCAATGATCCTTTAATTCCATAACTCTAAATCTAGTGCTTCTCCCCTGGTACCACCAAGCTTCCTTTTTATTTCCACACATTTCCAAGTGTAAAAGGAAATAAGACTCAAATTCACAGGAGGGGAAATAAGTCTGCTCCATACCTGGCCCAGGCTGACTCCCTCCCAGTTGCCTGATCCTTCCCTAAATCAACACTCCTTTTCAATACAGTGTTTCTCTGGTGGAAGTTTCCTTACATGACATTTTTATCAACTATGGAAGGATATTTGCTTCCTTGAGAGTCATCAGTGGCTCTGTAAATGGGTGCTTTGCCTGAACAGAAGCGGTGCCTTTGATGAACAATCCTGTTTTCTAAAAATTGCATTTCACCAGTTAAATCAATACTAGGCTTTGTTGGTTCTGATGAGAAGCCCCAGCTGTCCAGGGAAAAGAGAAGCAATCACAGCTCACATCTATGTTATTTCCTTAAACAGCCCTGTGAGGTAGGTAGCACCAGGATTATCATATCCATTGTACACAGAGTGAGTCATGTTGTACTTTGTTTTTTTCTTGTCACTCTATGAGCACTTGATAATTCAGGGGAAGGCTTGCCTTTTCATAGTATTAAGAATGGACTTCATGGCCTCTGAGGTCTCTTTCAATGTTGCAAATAGCCCATTGGATATTGGAGTGTGGTATAGTAAAATGGCACTTGCTCTGCAGTCAGAAGATGCAAGTTCAAATCCAGTTCCTGATGCTTTTAGAAGGCTGGAGATCAATTCATTCAATCAATCAGGCAATCACATCCCTTAACATTAATTTTTAATGGGAAGGAAAAATGTTGGTTGAGCAATTTCGTGAGTTTTAAAGTCTTTGAAACCATCGGATGAAAGGAAAATTATGTTCCAAATGTGTTGTTATTGGCTAAGGAGACAAAGTTATACCTTCTGGGTCTTCCACAAAATAGCAAACCGTGTTAAAATCCAGCACCTGCCATCCTAGAAAATAGAATAATCTAGGCAGGCCCCTTGGAAGAATTGTAGGGTGGATAAAGTTTCTGTCTCTGCATTCAGGCTTCAATATAGAAGATATTTGTGAACTTCCGAAAACCTAAGGATTGGCCTTTTCACTGGTATTCTACTATGGGCTGCTTCATAGTTGCAATGCTTGCATTGGGAACTGAGAACCAACTAGACATAATGAGAGAAGGGTCAGGATTTTACCGGGAACCCAGCAAAAGCTAAGCCATGCTAAGAAAGACTCCATTTGGCTCCACAAAGGGATCAAAATGACTTTCAAGACTGGTATTTAAGACTTTGGCATATTTCCTAATTTTGAGCCCATTTTTCCTGGATGATAGGGGTGTGTGTGTGTGTGTGTATGTGTGTGTGTGTGTGTGTGTATTTTTTTTCCTGAGGCAATTGGGGTTAAGTGACTTGCCCAGGGTCACACAGCCAGGAAGTGTTAAGTGTTTGAGACCAGATTTGAACTCAGGTCCTCCTGACTTCAAGACTGGTCCTCTATCCAATGTGTCACCTAGCTGCCCCTGTTGTGTTTATTTTTAAGGGAGGGTATCACAGATTTTGGGGGCAATGTTTTGTGCCAGCTTTTCTTACTACACCACCTTATTAAATACCTATTTCTAACAACCAGGTTTGACCTACTCCTTGATATCATTTGATAAACACACTGGTGGGGGCTCTTGAGCTAAAACCAACTCCCACTCCATGGGGTCCTTTAAAACTCTAAAGTTGGAATCAACTGCTATCCTCTGAAGATACAGCCTACCACTGTGAATGAGTGTTTGGGAAAATGAGCCTAGATCATGTGATAGACAATATCTGAGGGACTTTCCACATATCATCTAACCTTTCCAGCACTCAGGCTTTTCACTTGTAAAATGAGAAGTTGTTTATCCTTCATTCCCAAAACAAGATGCAGGCCATGACCACGACATTTAAATGAATTGGATTGGAATGAGGGAGGGTTGGGCAAGGTCACCTGACTCAGTTTCCCTTCCAGAGCCATCTGGGTTCAGGGGCCAGGTATAGATCAGGATGTCTGGACATGGCCCTAGGTCCAATAGGAGACTTTGACCTTTTAAAATTGAATGTCTTTAACAGATTTCAGTTGGACTGAGGCAACACCCATAATTCTTGTAGAGCTGGAGGTGCCTTCAGAGACCATTCTGGGTATTGCCTCAGTCAAACTGAGACCAGGGTCCATAAAACTAAATCTATATCCCAGAAGAATTCCTACAACAATAATCTAGTGATCATTACAAATTTGATTGGAGACTTCCAACTTTCTAATGAGAGAAAACTCAAAGACTCCCAAATAATCCTGTTTTGACTTTGTTGTTGGTAAGTCATTTTCCAGGTAACTACATTTGGAGTTTTCTTCGTAGAGATACTGAAGGATCTTGCCATTTTCTTCTCTAAGGTTTGCCTTTTGACAATTCTATTTATCAGGAGATTTTTCTTGATATCAAGGTAAATTGTCTATAATTCTGTCCTCTGGGATACAATGAAAAAGTCTAGTATCTTCTGTCATTGTATTAAACCTGAGCTTTTTTTCCCCATGGGTCAAAAGAACTTGTGTCCTTCAACTAACATTTGTGTTGCAGGGGCTCATAGCCCTTCATCAATGAATCTGAGGTGTCCTTCTCTGAAGGGTGCTCAGTTTCTCTGTGACCTTTCTAAAATGTGGAACACAGAATGTAGCACGGGGCTTCAGATACAGGCTGATCAGGACTAAGGACAGCAGGATTATCACCTTCTGATTCCTGGAGTTGTGCCTTCCCTAATGCAGCCCATTCCTCCTCCCCCTGCTGTTCTAGCTTAAAAGCCATTCTTAATGGGTATTGAATTTCATGTGGAAGTACAAGTCTGAGTATTTACTTTCAGATAGATATTTTTTATCCATTAAATGTTCTGTCTTAGGGTTCATGAGATTAATTTTAGAGCTAAAGAGCATCTTGGAGGCAATCTAGTCAAACATGGCATTTTGCAACTGTCTGCAGCAGAAAAGGGAAATGATTTGTCTAGGGTCACACAATTAAGAGACAGAGGGATGATTCAAAACCAGGTCCTCTGATTTCAAATGTAATGATATTTTTACACACACACACACACACACACATACACACACACACCCCGTCTGGTTCAGGATAGACCCAAGGGAAGATGAACTTCCGACTGAGAGAGAGTACATGTCTTTGGTAGCCTTGGAACAGGGCATCTAGGTGGTGCCATAGTGCATAGAACTCTGAATCCAGGAGTCAGGAAGATCCATTTTCCTGAGTTCAAATCCATTTTCAGACATTTATTAGCTGTGTGATCCTGGGCAAGGTACTTTACTCAACTGTAAAATGAGCTGCAGAAAGAAATGGCAAAGTGTTCCAATATTTTTGCCAAGAAAACCAAATTTACTCATTTATCCACTTGACAAATACTACTACTACTCTCTCTCTCTGTCTCTATCTCTCTGTCTCTCTGTCTCTCTCTCTCTCTCTGTCTCTGTCTCTCTCTCTCTCTCTCTCTCTCTCTCTCTCTCTCTCTCTCTCTCTCTCTCTCTCTCCATATCTCCATCTCCATCTCTGTCTGTGTCTCTCTTTCCCTCCCTCTTTCCCTCTCTTCTCTCTCTCTGTGTCTCTGTATCTCTCTGTCTCTGTCTACATCTCTGTGTCTCTGTCTCTGTATCCTTCTTTCCTTCCCTCCCTTCTTCCTTCTGTCCAGCTAAGGTATCATACCTTTATCTGAGGCACAGAGAGTTTGATTGTACTCAAAGAGACATGTTAGAACACTTGCTCCTATTCTTACTTGCTGAGGGACCCTGTGAAAGTTGCTTAACATCTCTTACACTCATCTGTAAAATGGGAAAAATAATACCATCTATTTTATAGGGTTTCAAATATCAAATTAAATAGCCTATGTGAGTACCATACAGAACTTCGAACATCATGTCAGTGTATTCTATCATCACAGTGACTTGAGATGACAGATTTGGGTCTGGAAGTTCCACTGGGGTTCATGTCCAGCACCCTCATTTTACATGTGAGGAAAACGATCCCTAGAAAGGGACTTGTACAATGCTCCAGAAGGAGTAACTGGCAGACTTCAGAATGTTCTTTCCTTGACCTCATGCTGTCTTCCTTAGAAAGTATTGACTCCCTCTAGTCTTCACCAGAACCAAGTATCCAAAGGGCTGTTATTTCCCTCTAGGAAAGACAGCCAGATTGATAAAGGGTTAAGAAACCAGGCTGAAGGAGGCTCCTACATTTAACTCTATCGGAAACACAGTGGAAAATTCAGAAAAGACTTTATCCCTGCCCTCAGGGAACTGGCAATCTGGTAAGGGAGATAAGAGATGTACAAATATGTAAACCTCTGGAGCCAAGAGAAAATGTGATAAGTGCATAGGAAAGTCAGACAAATGAGGTGCTGAAGAGCTTAGAAAAAGGAAAGATCCCTTAGGTGAGAAAAAAGGTTTCCTAGAGAATATGGGATTGACTCTGAACCTTGGAGTATGAGTCAAAGTTGGTAAGAGAAGGCAAGGGGCAAGAAGATTCTTCTATCTTTAAACAGCAGTCCTTTTAAGAGATATGGGATTCTTGCTTCTGAGTGGGGTGTGATAGTAAGATGGCCCCTGGTCACTGGTAAAGAGAAAGATTTGTTTGGAGTAGTGAAGACCCATTGATCAAGGTCTCCCAGGCCTCCTACCATCCCACAAAGGGACAAAGTGTGGTGTACTGGGGCAGTGGTGGGACCACTGCCAATATCTACTCAATGCAGGGTCAAACAACATGGACTCCTTTCCCAACTCTGACACTGAGTAACTGTGTGACCTTGCACAAGTCATTATACTTCTCTGGACTTCAGATTCCCCTTCACAAAAGAACAAGTGAGTATTCTGATCACAATCAGTGAGGGCCTAGAATTCAAGCAGCTCAGTTCTACACTCTCTCCCTCTCACACACACACACACACTCACACTCACATTCTCTCTCCACCTTTCTTCTGTCCATATAAATGTTTTGCTAAAAAGGAATATATATATATATGTATATATATATTTATGTATTTATTTATAGATAGATCAATAGATAGATAGATATTGATCTCTGAGAACTCCCAAAATGCCTTGGGATTTTGGGGCTATATTTCTTTCTTAAGGACCATGCCTTAAATGCAACTCACTCTGGCTCTTATTGACTGGCCAACAATGGGTTCCAACTGTTCTTTGTTTGGGTCCTGATTGACTCAGAATGTATGTAAATATAACATTTTTTGTCCAGAAACCCTGAGTCTTCTAGAGTGGATTTTTTTTTACTAGGTAAAAGAGGCCATTCTTTGCCTCAATTCTTACCCAGCCTTTATCTCTGAATGGATATTGCTTTAGTCAAACTGAGACCTATTAAAGACTTTAGCTTAAAAAGGCCAATGTTTTCCACTGAATCCAGGGCCATCTTTAGTCTTCCTGATCTAGATCTTGTCACTGGACCCAGATGATTCTGGAGGAGAGCCTGAGGCTAATGACTTTGCACTTTCTCCCTTACTTGCTTTAATAAAATTCACTTGCATATCATGGCATCATCTCCCTGATATCATGGTCCTCTTTAAGAATGAAGGACAAACAGTAATTATAAATGAGGAAACTGAGGCAAACAGGATGAAGTGACTTGCCTATAGTGACACAACTAGGAAGTATTTGAGGCCAGTTTTGAACTCAGAAAGATGAGTCTTGCTGACTCCAGGCCTAAAACCTGGAACTCTACCCACTGCACCACCTAGCTAAGGGATTTTCATATATGTGTATACATTTACATGTATATATGTGTATTTATGTATATATCCCATTATATTAAGTGTATATAGTGAAGCTTAACATGATATAATTATACTATTGTAAAGTATATACTCATACAAATGCATTTATATAATTTATAATAGTTTATATGACTCACATTTTAGAATACATCATTTAAGGACAGGTATTGGAAAGCAATTTTGAACTTTAATTCACAAATTTCTTTTGAAGTACGGGATATAAGATCCAACTTTCAGGAAGGCTTTATTTAATTTTGGCTTAATATATTCAATTAATGACTCAAAGAGCAAGCACTGACTAAACGCTTAATTCTGTGCTGAGGTTCTGTCCTAGACTTCTCTAAGGATTCAAGCTGGCCTAGTATTTGGGAGGTTCCCTGAGTAGAGAGTAGGGGTCCATCACTGGCGATATTTCAGCAGCGTCTTGATTGCCAACTTCAGAGACTGAAGAGATCTAGTAACTGGTCATCTCTGGTAATGGATTACTAGAGGCTGTCAATACAAGTGGTTGTGGAGCCCAAGTCATGAGTTCAGATATGGGAAGAATTGCAGAAAGTGTCCCACACAGTCCAGAGAAATAAAGTGACTTATTCATAAATCCCACAGGAAGTGCAGAGCCACAATTTAAAATCAGGTCCTGTCAGTCCAGACCCCAGAACTCTCTCCATTGCATTATATTGCCTCCAATGTTTTAGAAGAAGTGGGAAAAGACATTTTAAGAGATAGCTGGCTCCTAATCGCAACTCTTTTATTAATTACTGTGTGATAACATGCAAGTTGCTTTCTCTCTCTTTGGACTTAATTTCCCTATCTGAAAACAAGAGAGTAGAGTAAGGATTTTTAATCTTTTTTTGGGTAGCAGTTTGAGGAAACCTAGAGACCTTTCTTAAAACAATGATTTTAAATGCATACAACAAAATATACATAAAATAGAAAGGAATTAGAAAGAGAATCCAAGCTTGATGGAAAGAATAATAGAGTATTTTTTTCTATCCAAGTTCATGGACACCCTGACATTTATCCATGGAGTTTGGGGGATTCCATAGAACCAAAGTTAGTATGAAAATATAAGCTCCCTTCTGACTTCAGCATCCTCTGAGGACAGTGGGCAAATGAGGCTGGTTTACATAGGACCTGCCTCCCTGCCCTTCTATGTTCCCTTCTCCCTCCCTCCCCCTAACACCTGGTTCAGTCACCACACTCTGTGAGTGGGGCATTTCCAGTTTCAGAGAGCCACAGGAGAGAGCAGTTCTTTCCCATTGGACACACCTGGCTTTCTACATTTTTAATCTTCCCTGATTTCTGAATTTGTTTAACCTTCTTAAATCCATCCTGACAGCTCCAATAATCTCCATGCCCACCGGTGTCTGCCTCAGAGCCTCTGGGGGAAGGACAACCACACGGGCATACACATTCACACAAAGATGGGGGGGGGAGATGGGTGAAGGATGATGGTGGTAAAACAACTTTCTGCCCATGTCCATGGTGCTGAACGATTTCCAGTGAGCGCCTTCGTTCAGTACCTGGGCCCCCCAACATGTTTCCTCATCATTTCTTCCCTTCAGTTATCTACATTTTCTCAGGCCCACAGAAAGCCTGTGAGGGGAGAACAGTAAATTACGCTGTCAAATTGGATGGTACATGGGGAAGTTGCAAGGAGACAAGGGCCAAGGCTGCCTAAGATAGCAGTGTGATGATGCTGGGTTATAAATAAGGAGGCAGGACAGCAGTGGGGGCAATGCATTTAAAATTCTGTCCTTGACATTTATACACAGGCCCTGCGTTCTTGGCAGTCGGGGGAAGGCTGTCCACTGATTTATTTCTTTAAGCTGCCAAACATTATCTTCTCCTCTATCACACACAGGTCCTCACATCCCCAGAAAATGGCCCTCACATGCATGACAGCCTCCGCCCCTTGGCTGATTTCAAAGTCTAGGAAACATTGCTAGGTGCATTTTGGGGAGAGGATTTTTTACAAATCTGATTCAACATCAGCAACAACAAAAATAATCCAACTAATGCTATGATTTCACAAGTACTGGTGATTTCCAAATGAGCGGACTTCTCTCTTCCCCAGTATTTTCTTTGTCATTTGTGGTTTTCCATATTTGCTCAGAGAGAATGGCAAAACCAGAGTCACACAGACAGTACATATACAAGAGTATTCTGGGTACGAGGCTGGTTTTTTATTCTCCTCTGCCTTGCTGCCTTTTAAAAGTACTAATGTTAACAAAAGACATTTAAATTCAAAAATACAGCAGCGCCATAGATATTAGGATCATAGTTTTAGAACTGGGTGAGAACTTAGGGCTTATCTAACCACACCGCCTTCCTTTTACAGATGAGGAAAATGAGTGTCAGAGAGAGAAAATTATTTAGAATCATAAATCTCACTCTGGAAGCAACATCAAAGACCACTTAGTATAATCTATTTGACAGATAAGGAAACTGAGGCACAGAACATGCTAATGACTTGCTCAAGGTCACATAGACAGCAACTATTAAAAGCAGGATTAGAACCCAGGTTCTTCAATTTCCACTGGCTCCAAATCCAGAACATTTGTTCATTTACTAAGCTATCTCCTTATTTTAGAATCCTTCAAGTCTCCAATAAGATATTACCTCTTCCATGAAATCTTCCCTTATTCATCTCCTCATCACCCCAGTTATAAGTGCTATCTTTCTTTTTTTTTTTTTTTTTTTTAGGTTTAGAATTTTTAAATTTTTTTTTATTATATATATATATATATATTTTATAATATTATCCCTTGTATTCATTTTTCCAATTTACCCCCCCTCCCTCTATTCCCTCCCCCCGACGACAGGCAATACCATACATTTTACATGTGTTACAATATAGTCTAGGTACAATACATGTGTGCGAATATCACTTTCTTGTTGCACAATAAACATTAGAATCCGAAGGTACATGCAGCCTGGGCAGACAGATATTAGTGCTAACAATTTTCATTCCCCTCCCAGTGTTTCTTCTCTAGGTGCAGCTACCTCTGTCCATCATTGATCAACTGGAAGTGAGTTGGATCTTCTTTATGTTGAAGATTTCCACTTCCATCAGAATACATCCTCATACAGCATTGTTGTTGAAGTGTACAGTGATCTTCTGGTTCTGCTCATTTCACTCAGCATCAGTTGATTTAAGTCTCTCCAGGCCTCTCTATATTCCTCCTGCTGGTCATTTCTTACCGAGCAATAATATTCCATAACCTTCATATACCACAATTTACCCAACCATTCTCCAACTGATGGACATCCATTCATCCTCCAGTTTCTAGCTACAACAAAAAGAGCCGCCACAAACATTTTGGCACATATATGTCTCTTTCCGCTCTTTAGTATTTCTTTGGGATATAATCCCAGTAGTAGCGCTGCTGGGTCAAAGGGTATGCACAGTTTGATAACTTTTTGGGCATAATTCCAGATTGCTCTCCAGAATGGCTGGATTCTTTCACAACTCCACCAGCAATGTATTAGTGTCCCAGTTTCCCCACATCCCCTCCAACATTTGTCATTATTTGTTCCTGTCATCTTAGCCAATCTGACAGGTGTGTAGTGGTATCTCAGAGTGGTCTTAATTTGCATTTCTCTGATCAGTAGTGATTTGGAACACTCTTTCATGTGAGTGGATATAGTTTCAATTTCTTCCTCTGAGAATTGTCTGTTCATATCCTTTGACCATTTATCAATTGGAGAATGGTTCAGTTTCTTATAAATTTGGGTCAGTTCTCTATATATTTTGGAAATGAGACCTTTGTCAGAACCTTTGTTTTTAAAAATATTTTCCCAATTTGTTACTTCCCTTCTAATCTTGTTTGCATTAGTATTATTTGTACAGAAACTTTTTAGTTTGATGTAATCAAAATCTTCTATTTTGTGATCAATAATGATCTCTAGTTCTCCTCTGGTCATAAATTCCTTCCTCCTCCACAAGTCTGAGAGGTAGATTATCCTCTGTTCCTCTAATCTATTTATTATCTCCCTCTTTATGCCTAAATCATGGACCCATTTTGATCTTATCTTGGTATATGGTGTTAAGTGTGGATCCATATCTAATTTCTGCCATACTAATTTCCAGTTTTCCCAACAGTTTTTTCCGAATAATGAATTTTTATCCCTAATGTTGGAATCTTTGGGTTTGTCAAAGATTAGATTGCTATAGATGTACCCTTTTTTGTCCTTTGTATCTAATCTGTTCCACTGATCTACCGGTCTATTTCTTAGCCAATACCAAATGGTTTTGGTGACTGCTGCTATATAATATAGCTTTAGATCAGGTACACTTAGACCACCTTCCTCTGAGTTTTTTTTTCATTAGTTCCCTTGCAATTCTTGACCTTTTATTCTTCCATATGAATTTTGTTGTTATTTTTTCTAGGTCATTAAAATAGTTTCTTGGGAGTCTGATTGGTATAGCACTAAATAAATAGATTAGTTTGGGGAGTATTGTCATCTTTATTATATTCGCTCGGCCTATCCAAGAGCACTGAATGTCTTTCCAATTATTTAAATCTGATTTTATTTTTGTGGCAAGTGTTTTGTAATTTTTCTCATATAATTCCTGACTTTTCTTTGGTAGATGGATTCCCAAATATTTTATACTCTCAACATTTGTTTGGAATGGAATTTCTCTTTGTATCTCTTGCTGTTGCATTTTGTTAGTGATATATAAAAATGCCGAGGATTTATGTGGATTTATTTTGTATCCTGCCACTTTGCTGAAATTTTGAATTATTTCTAGTAGCTTTTTAGCAGAGTCTTTGGGGTTCTCTAAGTATACCATCATGTCATCTGCAAAAAGTGATAGTTTGATTTCCTCATTTCCTACTCTAATTCCTTGAATCTCTTTCTCGGCTCTTATTGCCGAGGCTAAGTGCTATCTTTCTTAATCATTCTTCATTATACTTATTAGTGGCATTGCCTCCTCCAAGTAGAATGGAAATTACTTTAGGGAAAGGATTATATTTCACTTTTATCTTTGCACCCCAGATCCTAATGTAGTACCTGGCACATAGTAGGAATAGATGCCTGCTGAATTGGGATTTTTAAATCTCTTAAGTTGCTAGCAACTTGAAGTCCCTTCCAACTTTCCACATAACCCTGGATTTGACTCACAGAGTTTCTCAAACTCCTGGCCCACTGGGAAGCAAAACTCTGGAATGAAGCCTGAAGCAGATTAAAATGTAATTGGGAAATGCCTAACAAAATAAATACAAATATAATACAATATAGATAATGTTAATTGGAGGCTTTTTAAGTCAATTGTTTATTTTCAGGGATTAATTTCTACCGGAAGTTGAGCACCAATACAAGACCAATATAATATAGGTTATAGCAATGAAAGGTCAATATAACACAGGGGTTAGCACTGGAAGCCCAATATAATAGAGGTCATAGCAATAAAAGCCCTCCTTGGGCCATAATTTCCCATTTGTACATTGAATTATACAATCTCTAGTGCTCCTGATAACCCTGAATCAATGGTCTCATGTTATATCAATGCAATCTAGATTAAGGAAACGGTTCATGTACACGCAAGGACATGAGAAATAGAATATTGATTCTGGGCATTAGCTTGTTGTCTGATTTGACTGGAATGTCAAGTTCATGGCATGGAGTGCTAGAAAATGAAGCTAGAAAGGTAGGTGTGAGTTAAGTTGTGGAATATCTTAAATGCTGGGTTGAGGAGTTCATAGGCAATGGGGATTCCATGAAGATCCTTTAGTAAGCAAAAGATTGATTGTGTTGAGATTTGTGCCTTTGGAAGATTATTTCAGCAGCTGTGAAGGATAGATTAGAGAGTGGAGACACTGGAAGCAAGGAGAACAATTCAGAGACTCATCCAATTGGGTCTGCTGACTGAGGGAGGGGAGAGAAGGGATTGGATGGGAAAACCAGGCTACCAGAAGAATGGACTAGCTTTGGCAGATGATTAGAGAAGTGAGAGAAAGTGAGAAATTGAGGAGGAAGCTGCAGGGACAGAGGTAGTTGACAAGATGAGAAGATGAAGAGGCCTTTTACATGAATAGGGAAATGGGGAAGAAGGGCAGGTTTGTTGGGGTGGGGAAGATCATAAACTATTTGTTTTACAGATAAGGAAACCCGGCTCATATAGATTAAGGGATTTGTCAAAGGTCATGAAGTAGAAGATCAGAGAAGGAGGATTTGATTTCAAGTTTTCTGACTTTTAAAATGATGTCAACAAACATGAAACATTTCAATGTACAAAGAATAACCAAAAAATATACCATTCTCCTCACTGAATATGAAACTGCAAACTCCAGGCAAGGACAATTTAAAAAATATATTAATATATCTTGGTAGTATCAAACAGCATTATTTGTGCTCCCTTCTTCCATCTACTTCCTTCTCTTTATCTCTCTATCTGTCCATCCATCTATCCATGTATCCATCCATTTCTCTCTTGTTATCATTTCTCTTTCTGTCTTCTGTCTATATATCCATCTATCTATCCATTTAACTAGCTATCCATCCATTTGTCTATCCATACATCTAGCTATCCATCCATCCAGCTGTCTCTCCATCCATCTGTTTATCCATAAGGCTATCCATCTGTCTGTCTATCTATCTATCCATCCATCCATCCATTCGTTTGTCTATATATATATATATATATATATATGTACATATATATATATATATATATACACACATATATATATATATATATACATATATATATATATATATATCCTATCTGTTTGTATGTCTATCTATCTATCAATCTATCTATTTATTTACTTAGTGATTCATTCATTCATATATTCATTTATGGATGTTCCATTCATACTCTTTCCTTTATTAGAGGCAGTGAGGGATTACCACAGGGAACAGAGTGCTATCTCTGGAGTTAGGAAGACCTGAGTTCAAATCTAGCTTCAGATACTTACTAGCTGCAAGACTTTTTGGAAAAGTCACTGAACCTCTGTTTCCCTCAATTTCTTCAATTATAAAATGAGGGTCATAATAGCAGCCATTTCCAAAGGTTGTGTTGAGGATCAAATGAGATATTTGTAAAGTGCTTTGTACAGCCCTCAACAAATGCCATATAAATGCTTGTTCCCCTTCCCTTCCTTTTTGTTTGTTTTTCTCATTTCTATCTTCTCCACTCCCTCCAAGGCTTCTTTATAACCAATAAGTATACTTAAGAAAAATGAATCAACATATCGGTCCCACCCCAAAAGTGGTATGTTCTTTTGCATGTCTCGTCCAATAGTCCTTTCCCCAGAGGTGGAGAGTATGAGTTCAAAGGATTCTGAAATCAGGATTGGGCAGAGTTTCCAAGGACAGTCTTCCTTTTTAATTCTGTACCTTTGACATTGGGCAAGTCCATTATATATGAGTATATACATATGTGTGTATGGGTAGGTGTGTGTGTGTGTGTATATATCATATAACATGAATATATTTGATATGTAGTATATATATATATATATACCATATGTGCATATATATGTGTGTATATACACAAGTGTATTTATTATACCCACACATATATGTACACATACATGCATATACACACATGCACACATACACATATATGTACACATGTGTGTATAAACATATATATTCTCCCCACAGTATACAGAGGTTTGCCCATGCATACCTTATTAACATCATAACATAAGCTCTACTTCTTGCTTCTGAGGAAAGCAAGAACAAACTCCCAGATCTCTGCATGTGTATCTAGCACTTTTGAGTCTACAAAATCCTTTCCATATGTTATCCCTTTTGATCTGTCGACCAGCCCTATGAGGCAGGTGCTATTTTTAGATGAGGAAATTGATGTTCATATATGGGGAGTCAGAGCTAGTAAGAGTCAAGGGCAGTATGTGGACTCAGACCTTTCTTACTCCAAGCCCAGTCTGGGCCCCCTCACTGCCTCATTGTGTTGAGATAAAATGGTGGTTTAAGATGAGAGCACATATATACTCACACACATTTTAAAGGGAAAATTACTAGCAATTAGTACAGGGGGGATGATGAGGAATGGTGCAAAACATACTGTACATGGAGTTGGAAAACTTGGAATGAAATACTGCCCATGTTACTTGGCAGTTTTTTGTTTTTGTTTTTGTGAGTTTGTTTGGTATTTTTTTCTGAGGCAATTAGGGTTAAGTGACTTGCCCAGGGTCACACATCCAGGAAGTGTTAAATATCTGAGAACAGATTTGAACTGGGGTCCTTCTGACTTCAGGGCTGGTGCTTCATCAACTGCACCACCTAGCTGCCCCTGCCCCTGTTACTTTGGACCTGTATGTGGAAAAAGTGGGGCAGGTGACTTTGCACACCCCTCCTTCATTTCACTTCAATTCATTCACTTGCAAGTCAGGACATCATCTTCCTGATGTCATAGTCCTCTTCAGGAATGTAGGATAAATAACAATAACAACAATGACCTTTATCAAACTGGAAAATTTAACTTTTGTACGATAGTAAGAGTGAACACATATATCTCATGTCTTATATGTATTTCTCTGTTTCTCCTTTTTCAAATCTCACAGCAACTTTATGAAAGACACTACTATTATTTCCATTTTACAGATGAAGAAATTGAACACAAATAGATTAAGTGACTTGCCTTGAGTCAGGAAGCTGGTAATTATATGAGATAAATTTTACACTCAGGTCTTCCTGACTTCAAGTTCAGCGCTGTATCTGTATCTATTACATCACTTTGCCCATGATCTATGCATTATCTGTTCAGAAATGCCATTTGAAACTCTTTGAACTATCCTTTTCAAGCTCTCAATATGGGTTAGACAGGGAACTAGTGAAAGTTAAGGCAGGGAAAGAGCTACAAAGTTTAATTATAATGAGTTAATTCATTTTGTTCCATAGGCCTGGTCCAATCAGCCTTCTTTATACCTCTTCTGCCAATGTCCCAGAAAACCCCCCACCATTTTTCCCCTCTTTGGGTACCCCTTATGTTTTAGGGTTCCTTGTGATTATATGGAAACTATTATTTGTTCCTAATGGAAACACATCCCCTCTTGCCATGGTTTTGTTTGATCAAACCCTTGAAATCGATATCAAAGGCTAGATCTTTTGGCCACTGTAGGCAATTAATGCTTTTTACAGTATCTCCAAAACATTATCAGCTAGCTTCTTACCCTTAAAGCTTCACTAAGGGAGCTCCCACTGACAAGGCCACCTATTCTACTTTGGAGAAATTTTAACGACTAGAAAGTGTTTCCTTGAATCAAGTTGAAATCCAACTCTTCAATTTCCATTTTGTTCAAACTTCTGCCTTTTGGTATCTAACATGAAGAGTCTTAGGAATCTTAGATCATATACTCACAAAAGTCATAGAATCATCGATTTTATATCTGGAGCTCAAGGGGACCTAAGGCCATCTAGCTTACCCTCCACAGTTTACAAATGAGGAAATGGAGGCTTAGTAAGATTAAATGATTAGCTCAGGGTCACACAACTAATATGGAATGAGAACTCAGGGCCTCTGACTCCTGAGTGTAAACACCTGTTTACAATCCCTCTCTTCACTAAATAACCATCCACTCTCCACCTGATGGCCTGCAATCATTACTCATTCTAGTTTTGGATGATACTAATTATAGGAAATTGTCCTATTTATTGAAACTGCAATCAACTTCAGTATAAATTAGAACTTAAAAACTGAAGAGTTTTGGGGTACTTTTACTTTATAAGCTGATTCATGAGAGAATACCTTTAAATAGCAAGCTCTCCAATATATTTTGGTATTATATCTACAAATTCCATTTACATCCAGATTTTTTAAAGTCTATCATTACTGGAAAAAGTAAAATAGACCTAGTAATCAACCAATTTAATTTCATCTATCAAAAAATAAAGCGTCCCCCTGTCCTGAGGTACTCCCACACAAACACCAAATCATATAGACACAAACACTTTAATATATACATACATACACATGTAAATATGTAATTCCCAGGAAATATTGAGGTTCTTCATTCAATAGAGGATCACTCTTCTTCTGAAAAAAGTCATGTACAGGTTATCCTTTCAGCGACAATTAATGACATTCTCCAACATTTTCCTTCCAGTGACCACTTGGAAGTATACATGAAATATTATTAGCACCATGTTACTAATGGGAAATCTTAAAGAAGAGATCTGCCTTCAAATTGCCTAACAAGTTGGTTGCAAAGTACATACTGAGCTCATATCTTTGACTTCCAATTATAATATAAATAAAAAGAGGTTGTAAGTCTTCATTAAGTGTCCTATATAGAAGTTCCAATAAACACTTCAGAGACTTACACAGAAGAAGAAACAGTGAGGTTTCTCTCTTATTTTTCAAAATTATCTTCAAAAACCGCATTTCTTTAAAGAAAATAATCTCAATTACTTCATCTCTGTCTCATCTCTAAAATGAAGAGATTGAACTAGAAGATCTCTTTGTGTTCTAAATCTATGATCTATGACTATTTCTCTTGAGTGCCACTGACATTATCTGCATTCAAGACTGACATTCAATTTTATCTATCTATCTATCTATCTATCTATCTATCTATCTATCTATCTATCTATCTATCTATCTATGTATCTATGTATCTATGTATCTATCTATGTATCTATGTATCTATATATCTATCTATCTATTCATTTGCTTATTTATCTATCCATCTATCAGTCTATCCATCAATCTATCTATCTGTCTGTCTGTCCATCTACCTGTCCATTCGTATATTTATTGATCTGCCTGTTTTATCTATCTATCCATCTGTCTGTGTCTATTTATACATTCATATAGCTATTTATTTATTCATTTGTCTTTTCATCTGTCCATTTATTACTCTTGGTAGGAATTGTATATGCATTTGGCTTTATATTACCCATTGTTTGTGGTTATGGTTGCACATTACTGAATATTCATAAGCTATATATTATGGTATACGGGATATTGTCAAACCATGAGAATTGTCCTCTTTCCCAATCCTTTTCAGTATTTGGTCCATTGAGGACTGATGGTAGTGAGAAACAATGACTCTTGTAACTTGTGAGAGAAGTCTGGATGGGGTATCACCTTTGATTGGGGGAGAATTATTTTCTATAATTCATTTAGATTTCCTTGAAATGATTAGAACATCAGAATTTGAGTACTGAAAGAAATCCCAGGCTGACCATATACCCAATGCAACATACATGACAAATGTCAATCTGTGGTAGAAGTGTTATGATCCTGATCTTAGAAAAAAAAAAAAAAACTGAAGCACAAAGTCATAAAGTGAATGCAGATTAATCAGGTATAAAAATGAGAGACCATCACACAGCCTTTCAGACTGTATTAAACATATCTTTTGGAAGGAGGACTTCTGGTACAGACTTGATTGAGAGTCAGAGAAAGAGCTTTACTTCCAATCTTGATTTGTCTTTAAGCTATGCGGCAGAGTTTTTAGAACACTGGGCCTGGAATTAAGAAGACCTGAGTTCAAACTCTGTCTGCAGTTGCTATGTGATCCTGAGCAAGTCACTTAACCTTGTTTGCCTCAGTTTTCTCACCTGTAAAAAAGATTTGGAGAAGAAAATGGTTATTCACTGCAGTAATTTTCCTAAGAAAGTCCCAAATGGAGGCATGAAAAGTTGGACATGACAGGAAATGACTGAACAATAACAAAGGGATGTCAGAAGTCATCTAGTATATCTCCTTCATTTTATAGTTGAGAAAAAAGGCACAGAGAAGTCAATGAACTTGCCTAAGATAACACAGCTGATAAATAAATAACAGTTCATGAGTTTCAATTCAAGTCCTCTGACTCCAGATCCAGTATTCTTTACCCTAAGCCTCTGAAATATAGGGTGGTGTTACCCTTTTTATTTTCAGTACTTGGACCTCATTTTTCCAAATTGTTTCAATAAACAAAAATCTATTTTCTTTCTCTTCCATTTTCTACCATTGGAAACAAAGTGCCCCACTTCAATATAAAAACCATCGTACAATATCTCACCCCATATAAGCAGTTATGCTATTACACCATGAGAGACAATATGGTGTAAAGGAGAGATAGCACTTCTCTTAGAGACAAGAAGATCTTGATTCAACTCCAGTCTCAGAATCTCACTGGTTGGATGTCACTAAAAAAGTCACCTACCTTTTCTAAACCTCAAATTCCTCATCTAATTTGGCTTTGATAAAAACTAAGGTTCCTCCATCTCTCAAATTACAGTCCTGTGATTCATAGGGTTCACCCTTAGATGAGTGGGGTCTCCCTGGATTCCTGAATCCATAAATTGGGAACCACTGGTGTAAGGCACTTGGAGGGAGATGTATGAGGTCAGTCTATTGAAGAAGGTCACTTGGACCTTGGTCATATGCCATCCTGAATGACAGTTATTTCAGGATGTGTTATTAATGAGTACACTTTCAGGAACATTGACCATATTTCATAGTGATTTTTTGATCTCCTATAGAGCTGGGGACTTTCCAACAGTGCAATAAATATGCTTTGATTGATTGACTTCTAGATAAGAGCATGGTCAGCCTCTGTAATGTGAGCAGACCACAGTATCCTCCTTATGCTGCAAAAGTCTAGTAGCATCCGTGACCGGATCCTTCTGAGTTCAGGATTTCTCTCTTGAACCTCTTTTGAAACTTAGTTTACCAGTTAAATAAAAATCTAGTAAGCTAGATTCGAAGCTGAAAGTGACCCTAGAGAGAATCTAATATAACTCAATCACTTTATAGAGTAATAAATCGAGACCCAGATATGGGAAATGACCTCCTCAGTTAGGCAAAGCCAAGCCAGTGTTTTAATAGAATTTTTAAAATATATTTTTGTTTTTATATAATATAAATGCCCTAAACTGTCCTTCCTTCTACTTCTTCTCATAAAACCATTCTATAACAAAGAATGAACAAGAAATTGAATTCCCACATCCCACCCCCTTACACCAGACTCTATCTCAGTTTATCTGCAGGTTGGGGATAGTCTCAATTCCTGGAAGGATTCGGAACCTGGCATTAGTTGGTAAACAGTTTTGTTGTGGTGTTTTTTTAGGCAATTGGTGTGACTTGAACAGAATCACACAATTAGTAAGTGTCTGAGACCAGATTTAAATTCAGATCTTCTTGACTTCAGAATTTCTCCCCTTCCTCCCTTTGAAGAATAGTCCCTTGAGAATCTATTTAATGTAAGAGTTCATAGGAAAAAAAAGTCTGAACTCTCAGTTAAAAGTGTATCCTAGAGTTTACAAGAATAGCAATCAAAAAATTCAGAGAATAGACACTTATGATCTCATGAACAGCCAACAGTAGAAACAGTCAAGAGGACTTCATACTTTGGCAATCTGGTAGTTTGGTTTCATATCAATGTGCCCACATTCTCCAATAAGGCTGATGAGAAAGAACTTTTTCATACTTTCTCCTACTGTATTGTCCATGTTTTCTCACATATTCTCCATAAGTCATACCAATACTCAAAGTCTATCACTCTGTCTTTTAGCATCTTGGGCTTTTACCAAAGTAAATTTAGAGCTAAAGGCCATTTAGTCTAAGTTCCTCATTTTATAGATGATAAAAATGAGATGTGTTGGAGTTTTACAGATGAGAAAACTGAAACTCATCAGAATTCTTTACCCAAATTATACAGCAAAAGAAATCATAAATAATCTTGTTATGTCTATATCTGACCTTTCATTTTCCTCATGTCAACAGATGATTTTTTTCATCATATAAACCCATAAGATCAGAGTATCATTGATTTGGTATTGAAAATAACCTTAGGGTCCATTTAATTCAAAATCCTCCTTCCCCCTCTTTTATTATCATGGATCATTGACCACATGCTTCTGTCTCATCCAATAGGAGAATATTCATTACTTTTGGATTTTCTTATGCTTTTAATTTTCAGGGGTTCATGATAGACAATCATTTTCCATCATGTATTATCACTGGGACGTTTCTAATGTTGGGATTGAAGAAATGATTTTTTTTTTTGTTCACATCATACTTTTGAGATTATTATAAGGAATTCCCAATGTTCCACTTATGTGCCAGATTTAGATCCCATTTCTATACTATTCTGGCTCATTTAGTACTTTTCCAAGATGGATTTAGAAGGCATGAAAAACTTCCTTCCCCAGTGACTTTTATGTAGTTATTTTGCATAATTTTGCATGCGTTTTCTCAGTGGGGGGGGGAGTATTGAGGAGGAAGGATAGAGAGAGTCTGGAACTCAAAGTTTTAAAAACAAATGTGAAAAAGTTGTTTTACATATATTGGAAACCATACACACACACACACACACACATATATACGTATATATATATACATATATATATATGCACACACATATATAAAAAAGAAAGGAAGAAAGAAAGAGAGAGAGAGTGGGGGAGGGAGGGAAAAAGGGAGGAAGAGAGAAAGAGAGAAGGAGAAGAAGAGAGAAAGGAAGGAAGGAAGGAAGGAAGGAAGGAAGGAAGGAAGGAAGGAAGGAAGGAAGGAAGGAAGGAAGGAAGGAAGGAAGGAAGGAAAAGGAAGGAAGGAAGGAAGGAAAAGGAAGGAAGGAAGGAAGGAAAAGGAAGGAAGGAAGGAAGGAAGAGAGAGGAAGAGAGAGGAAGAGAGGGAGAGGGAAGGGAGGGAGAGAGGGAGAGGGAAGGGGGGAGAGAGGAGGGAGGGAGAGAGGGAGGGGGAGGGAAGGAAGAAAAAGAAAGACATCCCCTTTTTTCCTTTAAAAAAAAAACAATTTTGATCACATATCACAAATAATCCCCGTGGGAAAGAAGGGAGCTAAAAAAAATAAAAAAACAAAAACTCTGCTCAGTGATTCAAAGAGCCTATATTTTAAAATGTACTAGAAAAAATATGGAAGAAGAAGTATATAGTTAAAGATGATCATTAAAAAATAATAGTAACTTGTAAGAATAGAATTAGATAAAAAGCCTACAAGAAAGAATCTAACATCATCATATTGACAATTTGCATTTTAAATTTGAAAATTTGAATTATCATAAACAGTCATTTAACACTCTTTCCTCTTTTTTTCATTCTCATATAATTCCTAATGATTTACTTTTATTTTGAAAGCTCATTTTTAAACTACTATTTTATTCAGATTTAAAAACAAAAACCAAAAAACATGATTTCATTCATTGACAACTATGGTCTTTTTATATACAAAGACACAAAAAAGATTATTCATAAAACTGTGACATTTCTATTAGGTACACTCTATTTCTTTTAAAATAAATGTTAAATTTAACATGGTTAAACCAATACTACTGTTCTATTTTGCATTTCATTCTGACTTCCTCCTTTTGAATAGATTTAAAGTAAGAACAGATTGCCATATCAGTTGGAGAGGATAGTTTCATGTTTGTTTGTTTTTTTATTTTATTTTATTTTTCCACAGTTACATGTAAAAAACAATTTTTAGATTCATTTTTAACACTTTTGAGTTCCAATTTCTTTATCTCCTTTTCCACACCTATTGGAAAGATAAATGATTCAAAATAGATTATATATGTGTAGTTCAAGTAAAATATTTCTATAATAGTCATTGTAAAATAAAATATAGACAAAAGAAAAAAACAAAACTCAAGAAAAAGAAAGAAAAGGTATCTTGCTTCTACTACTTTTGCCTTTTTTTGTTTGCTTTTTCTTTCTTGTTCTGATTTTTTTTCTTTGTTCTGATTTTTCTTTTACAACATGACTAATATGGAAATATGTTTAAAATGATGTACATGTATAACCTATATCAGATTGCTTGCTGTCTTGAGGGAGGAGGTAAAATGAGGGAGGGAGAAAAAAATTAGAAATCAAAATACTACAAAAATATGTGTTGAAAATTATCTTTAGATCTTATTGGAAAAATGAGGAGAAAAAAAGAAAAAAGTACATATTCAAACATCATCAGTTCTTTTTTTCTAGGAATGAATAACATTCTTCATCAAATCCTTCAGAATATTAAATAATTATATTTCTGAAAATAGCTAAGTCATTTACAGTTGATCATCTAACAAAATTGCTGTTACTTTTTACAGAGTATATTTCACTTTGCATCAGCTCATGTAAGTCTTTCCGAGTTTTTCTTGGAGCGTCCTACTTATTATTTCTTATAGCACAATAGTATTCCATCATAACATTTCACAATTTGTTCAGCCATTTCCCAACTAATGATCCAAGGACTGTATAATATTAAAGAATGAGGGAAGTGAGGCTGAATTAACTCTCATTTTGCATGAGTCTTCTTTAGTACAGAAAATATTTTTCAAATTGAAATGGCAGAATGAACAATATAAAGAGAGAATTACAGTCTCAGGTGATAAGATAATAGGATAACATATAAGAAACAATCGAGATGTTATAAATTAATTCACTTCTACAGATGACAAATTGTATTTCAGGATAGAGAAGGAACTTGTGGGTGTAATCTCAGACCTGAATAATAAAGCTTGACAAATTGGAATGAATATAGAAGTCTAGAGGTGGATACGTTTTCTAATTTGCTGAAGATGGGTTAGGAAAATATAGCTTGATAAGATTGACCTTACCCACACAACTGTACTATCTTATCTTCTACCAGAGGGAGCAATAAGAAATATGTTGAAGGTAAAACTACAATAAACTTCTCCTTGGCACAATCAAATGCTACTAAATTCTATGACATGTTTTAAGAAGACAATTTGGGAGTATTTAGAAAAGGATGTCACTATTTCTAGATATGAATATTGCTGTTTCCAAGGATATGATATCTTATCAATGTCAGGACTTCTTTCAGTGGTCCAGATAGCAATCAATCCATTGTCCAATATTGTGTGGATTTTATCAATGTACTAAAAAAACAAGAAACTGGGGGAAACTTGTAGCAAGTTTCTCAGATAAATCTCATTTCTCAAATATTCAGAAAAAAAGAACAAATTTATAAAAAGCGGAAGCCATTCCCCAAGTAAAAAATGATCAAAATAAATGATCAAAAAAATACAAACAGTTTTCAGAGGAAGAAATCAAAATTAGTGATTAACTTTGGTTTTTATTAGAAAGAGAAACAACTCTGACATTCCATTTCATACCTATTAACAGACTAAGGTGACAGGGAAAATAGGTACCCTAATATCCTTTTGATGGAGCTGTGAATTAGTCTGGCCATTCTGGAAAACAATTGGAAATTCTGCTTACAATCATGCATACCCTTTGTCCCAACAATACCAGTATTAGGTTCTACTACTAGATTAAACAAAAAGAAAAAGGACTTGCATGTATAAAAGTATTTATATCAGTTCTTC